>NW_023270316.1:2685780-2747140 GCF_011800145.1 Mirounga leonina | reverse complement strand
TGGCAGTAACACTAGTAGTCGTGGCAGGAGTACTAGTGGTGGTAGTAATACCAGTGGTAGTACTACTAGCGGTAGCAGCAAACCGTTCTACTTTTCCATTGAATTGTTCTTGCCAGGAGATGAGAGACAAATAATTTCCTCTCCCCGTTCACATCAATGGAGTCCCATCCAGGGAAAGAAAGAGTAAAATTTATCTTTATGGATTCTAATTTACTTTTTCATCCCTGTTCCACAATTTCTCCACCAAGACCCTATGCTCTTCTAGATCTAAAACTTTGCTCAGAGCGGGTCTAACATCAGTTATCTGCAGGCACGATTTGCCTCTGGTTTCCCGTGAAAGCCTGGCAGAGCGTTATGTTACGTACAGCCTCCATACTCTGAGTGAGCTGCTCTGGGCTGGGGCCAGACCTCGAAGTTTCCACCTCTGGATTAAGCAGCAGTTGTTAGCCTGGCCTGGGGAATGTTCCAGAATGCTAGAACCCATCCCCTGGGACACTGGGATTTACACAAGGCCCTAAGAAGACTCTAAAGGAATTTCAGAGCCCATGCAGAGACTGACTTTGCCCTTTAAGACCAAGAGGATTTGCTCTGCTCACCAGAGGTTCAGGTCCTCCCCTCCTGGCTGTCCACCGGCTGAAGGAGCCCCCATCCTGGGGATGTCCCAGCCAGCGTGAGGCACAGCCCTGGTCCCCCACCTAATGAGTGCAATTCACGCTTCACCTGAGCTATAATTTGGGGGTGATTTCTTCACTCTCCAACCGAAGTGATTCGTTATCTGCTTCTCACCTGATTGGAATTCAGTGTACCAGAAATGACTCACTTGACTACAGAGGGGGAGGATGTAAGATTAGTCAGGCTCACTCCTGATTTTTCTTAAATCCAGAAATTCCTTACCTAAGATGTAAAAGAAGATAAGAACAGTATTGCCTCCTGTCTAGAAGTTCTAGAACAAGGAATGCGTGGACAATGCTGATACTTCAAGTAACTGGAGAGTTTGGTTCTCCTGGAGCAAAATCTAACCTGGGAGCCATCTGCTTCTGTTTGTAGAAAAACAGGAAAGCAAAACCAGAGCAGTGTCTTAAAGGAAAATACATTTATTTAAAAGAAGCTTTACGTATATTCCATTCGTATTTAAAAGTGCCTCTTTCTCCTCTTTGCAGTACCGTTAGCAAAATCTTTCTTCTTCTGGTTCTTGAGTTAAGGACAAAAGAATGTTTATTCAGGGAACATTTCTGCCTTTGTGGTGGTTTTTCTTCCTCGTTGGGTTTAATTAACTAAAGCCCGTAAGAATAAACATGGGGGAAAAAAGGCAGACTTCATGAGGTTTTTCTTAATTGCTCACATTAAAAAAATTATTTTTGATTTTTATTCTAAGCATTTCATATGTTAAAAATTAGGTAAATTTCCCGAAATAAAAAATAAGATCTTGACACCCAATTCCCACATCACCCATGTTACAAACATAGTGTTTGCAAACTAACCATTTGAGAACCGTCTTATTCGTGTCACCTCGGCTCTCTCGTGTGTATAGTACAAACCTGTGTGGGTTCTTTCGTACTCTTCACTGTTTTAACTGTGGTAAAATACACAGAACATACCATTTACTGTCTCCACCATTTTCAAGAGGACAGTCGGGGGCATTCAGCGCTTTCCGGTGCCGTGCAGCCATCCCCACCATCCACTTCCAGAACCTTCTCTTCCCCAACCGAGGCTGTGTCCCCATTCACCAGTAACTCCCCATCTCCCTCCCCAGCCCCCGGGGAGCTCTGTGTCAGGAGCCTCCTGGGAATGGCATCACACAACCTTTATCCTGCGTCCGGCTCATCTCACTGAGCATGTAATGTCCTCACGGTCCGTCCATGGCATCGCCTGAGTCAGAGCGTCCTTCCTACGTGAGGCTCAGGAATACTCCCAGTACAATTTAACTTACTCTTTTAAAGCTGGCTTTCGTTGTCCTGGTTGATAGGTTCCAGTGGTTGATGTCGGGGTCAGAGGAAGTGACTCAGAGCTAGAAACAAAGGGGCGAGTGGGCCAGCTGGCCTCGGGGCTCCGACACCCCCATCTCCCAGACGTGGCCTTCCCACGTGGCCTGCCTGACTCCCTGGCGGCCCCTCTCCTCCAGATGTGTCTCTGGCTCTGACAGAACGGGTTTCAGGGCCGTCCTGGCCTGGGTTTCCTTTGCGACAAGCATGGATGTGCAGGTCCCATGCTCATGCAGGAGGCCTGGCCTGGACCGCAGCTGAGGGCGTCACAGACCCTGTGTGGCTACGGCATGGGGTTCCTCCGGGGCTGCACGGGGTTCCTCAGGAAGGAAGCAGAGCCTGTCGAGACAAGGGACAAAGGCCAGCCAAGAGCTGGGAGGGGGGCCCAGGAAGAGCTGCTGAGGCCTCCGCAGGGCAACGGGCAGGCCATCACACGCCACCTAGACTGAGGTCTTGCCTGTGGGTTCCCCAGACGGTCGGTGCTGTGCTCTCTCTCCGCGCAGGGCTGGGTCCGGACAAGGTGGGTGCGGGAGACCCCGGGAGAAGGGGAGACGGTGAGCCTAAATCACTCTTCCCCATGTCCGCCTTGGGTCACTGTGCTGGACTGCGGGCTCCCCGACGGCTCGGAACGCGCATCCTCCCCAGCACAGGACCCGCACAGACGTGCTTGAGGACTGTATTAAATAAATGTGGCACTTGAGCTTTCTGTAGGAAGGCTGAAGATACGTAAGATTTCTAAACAAAGGAGGCTGGCGACGTGATCACAGGGCTCCCCGGCCACCCAGGGAAGGTCAGCCGAGTAGGGGGGATGAGACCCAGAGACAGAGGCAAAGAAAGGTGGCGTTTCTGTCCCTTTCCCAGCGTTTCCGTCTGTCACACTGAGCCCGAGCTCCCCTGTTCTGCACCGCTGCCTCCGTCATAGAGTGGGTGTCGACCCTGTGACACTTGTGACCAGGCCACTGGGGTCCATGGTGGGAGTGGGGCCATGTGCCTGAGAGTTCAAGGGCCTCTAGCCACATCACTAGGTAAGCCCTGAAGACAGAAGGGTTTGAGGATTGCTGGCTGCTCTGGACTTCCCAATCCTGGACCCTCTGGTTGAGGAGCTGTCAGCAGGCCGTGACCTGATGCCCCAGAGGAGGAGAGGGTCCCACTGGCAGCCACCTGCCCAGAGATGGCACCAGACACTGGGATGACGGTGCCTGGCAATCATTTCGAGGTGTGTTTTTTCCTTTTTAAGTGTAGCAAGGCTGAGGATGTACCTTTAGCTAATCCTCCCTCCCCTGCCACAGTGAGGCGTGGGGTGAAGATGAGGGCGTGTCAGAGGGGCCCGGGGCCAGCCGAGGGTCCCTGTCACCGCCACGGAAGGCGGGCAAAGACAGCTCCCAGGGGTCTCTCCGCCAGCCGCCACAGAGCTGGTGAGGGGAGGGCACATGGAGGCGCACTTTGGAAATCCCGAAGGAAAGAGGGCTTCGTCTTCCTCCCCGAACCTGGGCGTGGTCCCGTGAGGACAGGGCCCAGGCCATGGGCATGCCGACCCTCCCCGGCCCAGGGCAGGGTTGAGCGAGGCGGCCGGGCTCTGACCCAAGGACAGACAGGCGGAAGAAAGTGGGTGAGACAGGAGTCCTGGTCAGAAGGGACACTAAGTGTTTGGGGAACTTTTTGTTCAGAATCATGGCACAAATCATTAGGTTCCGTGCCAAAGTCACATCCCTCAGAAACAGGCGGCTGAGGTCAACTGACAGGGAGTTCCTCTCCCGTTGGCTTCCCTGGATTCAATCACTGTATAAAAAGCTACTGGGCTGGACAGACGTTGGCTTTATCTGCAGAGTCAAGCTAATGAAAAATATGCTTCCACTGCAAAACCGAGGGCCAGCCTGCTTCATGGCATGGAGTTTCTTTTTCTTGAGCTTCAGACCCCAAGGGAGGTCAGGCATGTGGCCAATGAGTGCCCTGTGGGCTGAGGTGAACTTGCTCTTCAGGGCAGAAGAGCTTGGCCAGTGGCCTCCTTTGTGCTTCCAGAAACTTGGCTTCATGGTCCACCAAGGGTAGGAATGCAGAACGTGGACCAGTGACCAAACCGTATGGTCCAATGGAATGGTCAGGGGCCATCATTCAAAGGCCCCCACTTATGAGCCAAAGTCACGAGTCCCTCCCTCCTGGGCCCATGACAGTGTGATAGCGGAGGGGAAGGGGACTTGCCCACGAGGTCACTTTCTCCTGTAAATGCTGATTCCAAACAAGGAGTCCAGCAGAAGGTGACTCCTCACCGGGTGCACCAGAGAGGACATGGGACCCAGCTCCTCAAACCTGGCTGGATCCGAAGAGCCAGGCCAGAGTACTGCGTGCAGACTCTGAATTAGACCCAGCAGATTCGGACCCAGCAGGTCTAACCCACTCCCAGCTGTCCCCGGACCAGGGGTCCTGGAAGATGTCTCTAGAGCCTTGTGATTCTGCCTTCCCTTTGAGTAGTGGCTTCCTGACAACCACTAGGATGATAACTGGGGCATGCTTGGCCCCAATATGTCATGTCCAACTTCTGAAATGTCTAAGAAACACACGACACTCGCTTGTGCCAGCAAGTTTGGAAAATCATGAATTGGAGAAAAATCCCTTTCATCTGCTGTTCTCTGGAAGGGTTAAGGAATTTCTCTCTTTGCAGAGCATTTTATCTTTTGACCTGTGGGCCCAAAGCCTCTGCCGTCATGCCCTGCCTGAGAGCAAGTCTGACCCTGAGCCTTGCAAACAGCCTGTGGGAGGGGAGGGCAGGAAAGGGGTATCATGGCCCATTTCGTGAAAACACACCCATCTCCAGAAAAGCAGGTCTTCTGAGTCCCACCAGCCTTGGCCCATCATTTGAAAGTTTAACCAAAGTTGTACATAGTGATCAGAAACCAACTCATTCCAGAAGAGCTGTTTAGAGACTGTTGTTGGAAACAGAAAACAACACTCCTGCTTCATGGAGAGTTTACGTGAAGCCTCCTTCCTTTTGAGATGAAGCTGAAAGCACAGCCCACCCCACCCCAGCCCAGCCCCGTTATCTTTCTAGATTGTCAAAGGCAGTTCTGCTTCTCATGGGGTGATACTTGATTTTCCCCAGCGATGGTCAGTCATGCATTGGACTGTCTCTAGTTAAAGCATCTTTTAAACGGAGTCCTCCGGAAAATTCCATGGAAGACAACCACGTATTAGAGAGAAAAACAAAGATTAAGTAGGCAGACATCTCGTGTAAACGTCTACAGGGGAAATCATTTTGGAAGATTAGGGAGTCGAGGTAGAGAACACTTGCTTGGGATGATGACCAAGGCAGGCACGTGACGCTTCCTCCCACAGGCATCACTGTCCAGGCGCACCTGTCTTTCCTCTCCTTCAGACCCCTTGCTCCTGTCGGCTGCCCTCTCTCCTGCAAGGCACAGAGCTCGTCCTTTGGTGTGTATGTGGTGGGGGAAGAAGAACATTCTGAAGGCATCTGTCCCAAAACTTCATCTTAGATCATTTGCTTTGAACTCAGATTGCACCTGCCCCTCACCTGAGGTGAGGACTGTGACCTCAGAGTCCGGCTCACGTGCTGCAGGTGGGGCTCCATCAGTCATGAACCATGACCTTGGGCAAGATCTTTGGCTTCTAGAGCCCTTTGTTTCCTTCTCTGTGAGATGAGTTCATAATTCTCCCTGGGCTGGTTGCTAAAAGAACCAAACTCAATAGCTCAGGTAGAGCGCCGGGCATGTGCCGCACGGGACAGACATGCCTGCGGGTGCTGTGCGTCCTCTGCACGCAGTCACCACTTGAACTTGAGCGTGTCCCCTCCTTGCTCCTCTCCCTGGTGACAGCCCGCCCTGCCGGGCCCCCCACCCCTGAGTCATGGAGCCCTGCCTGGAAATTCCAGAAGGTTTTCAGTGTGCAGGTGACACCTTCTGTCACGAGTCCCTCCCTCCTGGTCCCATGACAGTGTGGTAGCGGAGGGGAAGGTAGCCTCCTTCCGCATGCTGCAGGCCACAGACTGCTGGTGGCTGTTGGTCATTGGGGTCTTCACTGAGCCCACTGCCTCCTCAGTGATCCTTATCGCGCTGGGTCGACCCTGGTGGGCTACAGGCAGCTCCTGGTTCCTCCTGTCCTCCTGTTTGTCAGCCTGTTAATGGCAACATGAGAATAATACTGTCTTAGCTCGAGTGGTGAGTTTTTGCTCAAAAATCCATGAAACGCACAGTCGCAGATGGCAGCTCCTAAGCCACCAGGAAAACTCGACCAGTGTGTGACCAGAGACTCTCAACCACGGAGAGCTACTGAGCTTGGATTCAGGGTGAATCCTTGCACGGTGTATACCACCCCGGCCTGCCCCCAGAAGTCTGCAGCTGCGTGCACGTCACGCCTTGTAGTGTCTTAACACAGACACCCCTGCCCTGTTCCCCCTACACACATCCACCCCTACCCCACATGCACTGCTTTCCCAGCCTTGGTTGCCCTCATTCCAGAGGACCCCATTTCGGCCACGTCTGTGGCTTGCCATCAGGAGGGCTCCCGGCCATCCACGCTGTGGCTCCCAGCTGTGCTTGGGTCAGCTCATGTCCCTCCACCGGCTGGCTTGCTGCCCTGCTCAGAGCCGCACCCACCCCGGGGCTCAGCACGTATCGAAGACAGACTTCTCCCCACATCGCTGACCATGGTGAATTCCAGCCAGAAACAACTCTGCTACATCACGCTGCCACCCAGCCACCCGTCCCCGTCCCCGCACGCCCACGTCCAGCTCAAGGTCAATCTGAGCCTGCCTTTTACATCCGATGCTTGTCATTAAAAGACGAGGAACTGAGACTGCTCCAGAGTGGCCCCCTGAAACAGCCCCAGGTGATTTTTAAGCGTGTGTCTTTTCACACTGGAGAGCTGGTGATGGGGTGTCGGATGGAGAAGAGGGAGTCCAGCTCGAAGTGGCTGGCTCGGGCTGCTCGTGGATTTGCGTCCTTGCTGTCTGTGGGTGTCACCCAAATGCTGAAATCCTCCCAGCAGAGACGTGCCTCCTGCTGGGACCCACGCCCGGCTAATTTTGTTTTCAAAGTTAGTTGAGGCACTTGTTTCAAGTGAAGTTTTAGTGCTTGGCTATCATCTTTTTTAAATCACTCTTTAAAACAAAATTGTGACCAGAAACAGCTTTTCTTGGTCACGTACACAACATGATTAACTTCCCAGAGACTTAGTGAAGTCTAAATAGATTTTTATAATATTTTCCTGAAATTTATGTGTGGGACAGTCAGTATTTTAAATGATTACTAGGTGATAATAGAACTATAAAGGATAAATCGTGTACTGTAAACCCCCTTAATCTATACTATTAATTATGACTTTGTCTTCAAGTAAACCCTAGGCCAGAAGGAGTCTTTAGTTAATATGAAGAGTCTTAAGGGGTGCCTGGTGGCTCAGTCGGTTAAGCGTCTGACCCTTGATCTCAGCCCAGGTCTTGATTTCAGGCTCGTGAGTTTGAGCCCCGGGTTAAAAAGGAAAAAAAAAAAAAAAAATATATATATATATATATATATGTGTATGTATATATATATATACATGTATATATATATATATATATACACACACACACACACATATACACACAGACACACACATACATACATGAATAGTCTTTAAAAGTCAATCAGGAAGATGCTTAATCTGCTTATGAAAACAGATCTCCTAAGGCACTTCTGACATGCCCATTTATCTGAGCTGAAGGCAGACACTTCACTGACTGAGCCACCCAGGTGCCCCAAAATTATGCGCATTTTTCACCCCAATTTGACATTGAAGAAGAGCCAAAGTAGGCCTATCAAGTTTGCTAAAGCAAATGTGGCAGAAGCAAAGGTCTGCCTGTGAAGCATTTTATCATCTTTCTCTGTGACGTTCCGGTCTTTCCTGGACATAGAACACTGGCCTTTCTGAAGAAACAGAAGGTGTGGACATGTTGAGCTCCATGTGCTGACACCGTGTTTAAATCGATGATCGATGATCATTCCTTATGAAGGATGATACAGAAGGACATTCGTCTGTGGAGGGTTTATCCTAGCTGGAAAAGCTCAGGGGCAGGTGGGAGCTTAGGGATCAGCTCGCCCAAACTTCTCTTACAGATGAGGAGCCTGCAGCCTGGGCAGGTGCAGACGCCCTCTTAACAGCCACACCACCAGCTCCTGGTGGAGTTGAGAACCCGAGCCCCGGTCCAGTGTCAGCCTTGATAAACGAATGCTGTCATCTAATTTCAGTAATTAAGTCATTTTACATGTTGATCATTTTTTGAGTGAATTACATGATTCACTGTTTCTAAAGGCTTATTTTGAAAATGGTGAACGGAACATCCT
The DNA here is from genome assembly GCF_011800145.1 of Mirounga leonina. Taxonomy (NCBI): domain Eukaryota; kingdom Metazoa; phylum Chordata; class Mammalia; order Carnivora; family Phocidae; genus Mirounga; species Mirounga leonina. Next base: position 2,738,826 of record NW_023270316.1, on the reverse strand, counting down.
ACGGAGCCAGAACCCATTGATCTTCACAAAATTACATCATGGAACCAAGTTCATACTGTAGCAAAAGTGAATTCCTCTGGTTTAGCGCAATGTGTTTAAAGCCCGTAACCAGGCAAGGAGATAGGTAACGTGCTAACCTGAACAAAATGCAGGAGTGAATTAAATGGAGAAGCTTAGACCTTTAAACAAGTCACTCATTACTTTAATCCCTGGGGTATCAGATTTTTTTAAATGCTAACGTTTTAAAAGATACACCGAATTTAGAATAATGGAAGACCCCACCCCGTTTAATCTTTGATGGCCCTGTACACATCTAAGAACAATGCCCCCAACTGACATCACCTTGAGTCAACCTGAGCTTTGATTTGTTGAAGCTGGAAAGCCTAGATTCCTGATAGCCCCTCATTTCAGGAATCCAGAAAGCCGGGATGTGACTCATGACATGCCGAGGCCTTCTCAGAAGCCCTAGGCCATAGTGAGGACGCAGGGACAGGACAGCTTTGGGATGGGTGGTGCCAAGAGGGTAGATCAGCCAGCGGGAGGCGTCACGGTGGTATTAGGAAGGTGGGGTGTTCGAAATGGTCCTTCATCCTATAGAAAAGCCTGCCCTCTCGGCCTTGTGCTGATATGTGACATTTGTCATAGTTCTTTGTCCTGTTCCAAGGAGAGTGTCATGCATACTATCTCACTTAATCCTGATAGCAGCCTTGTCCATAGATGGGACAGGTGCAGTCACCCCTCTTGACGGCCAAAGAAGAGGGGGCATGGAGGAATTCGGCAACACGCCAGTATCACTAGGTTACATAGAGCTGGTGTTAGAATCCTTCTGTTTCTTGAAAGGTCTGTCCCAAGCAATTTATTCCAAGTTCATGGAGCTCCGTGGACATTCCTGCTTGGCATTCTCAGTCACCCCAGGAGAGAAGTGGGGGACACTCTAGCAGCCGTGACATTGGCAGGAAAAGAGAGCAGCGCTTAGGGACTTCCCCAAGTACACCCAGCAAAGGGCACAGTCCCACAGTTGAGAACAGGAGTCTGTAAGAATACTCTGCTCTGAAGCCCCCCGGTCATCTCTTTCAGGGGCCAAACCAAATGTGACAGAGTCAATCAGTGTATTGCTTTCAGTTGCCAAACCCACATTGTGTTGTATTCTGTTTTCCTGCGAACATGAATGACTCTTTTTAAAATCCGGGAGCACAGTCATAATTTCTGATGGAATGGGATGGGTGGTAAGTTTTGCCATTGAAGACCTCAAGGCTTTCCATGGTCCCTTTAAGTGAGAATGGAACTGGACTGTGTTTTGCAAGTCACTCTTACAGCTGCATGACTTCATCTCAAGCAAGCTAAATAAAGGAATTTTCAGTATTATAACGGTCACTAAGCAGACAACTGACGTGTCAGCATTTAGAAGGGCTAAGGTTTCAGGGCGAGCATGGAAAGATACTGCTGTAACACAATGTTTTACTTGGGTGGTTTCACTGTGTAGGTGGGTGGCGAGTTGGAAGGAAGCTGGGAGGTGTTGGGGGGAGTGGGTAGGCAGGACCATGCCAGAACCTTCCCAGCCAGAAAGCCAGCCCGATTGGGGCAAATCCCCTGAAATCTATTGAGACTCCTTATCTGCTTGTTCACAGTTTATCTAAGCAACCCCGAAAATTGGCGAAAACCTCCTCAGGCCAGTATTTCTGGGATTCTCTTATGGTTCAAAGCAAAGTTCCATATGTTTGTTTGTCCAGGTTCCCGTCCTTGGCCATCCACCTTCCTCCCGAAGTGCCCCTCGGGGGCGTGTGGTGCTCTGCCCTACTGTAGGTTGCCTCCCCGGCTGTACCATATAGGGACCATACAGGGAGAGGGCTTGGCCCTGCTCCTCTGAATTAAAGGCCTCCTGTTAGATGCTTCTGCTGAGACCAATTAGTTCCCCAAAGAGCAATTAAGGAGAGTTTTCTCCCAGCAACTGGCAGCCGGGGTTGGCTGTCTTGACCTATTTTGGCTGACTGATTCCTCTCTGCATACTTCAGTAATCAGGCTATTAGGGTGTTTGGAGTCTTCGCTGCCTACATTCCTCTATGGTGTGTCTCACGTCTTCTCAACTTCTGCATAAAATAGCTCCTCGTCAAATGCTATTTAAGTAACCCCTGGGCACTCAGCTTCTCTTGGGGTCAGTAATATATTCTTCTTTCCACAAAGCTTTTTACAAAAGGAAACGTACTGATGCTCTTTTCTCCTAGAAAGACCCCAAACTCTTAAACCATCCTCCAAAGATCAGCTTGAACATTTTACACTGGACCTAAAATATACCAATAAAACCAGATGGTAGTTCCAGATTACCATTAAAGGCAGAGTAGAAGTTGCTGGTACGGGGCAGTATCTACCCCGGATCTCCATGATGTGTTTTCTGCAGCAACCTTCCATCGTACTCATCTAGAGATTTCCATGCCGTTGTAAAGAGGGAGAAGCCATGATTTTCCCTACTTGTCAGCAGTGGTCAGGCACACACAGAACCGGGGCCGTGAGGCAGTCCGCCTGGGCTCAGCTGCCTTGACCCACGAAACTCACGGCTGGCCCTCTTTCATCAGACCCTGACTGCCACGCTGACGAGACAGATGGGCCCGCCGACCCCCGATGGCTCTCAGAGTCAAACCACTCCCAACCACGGAGCCAAGTTTCCGACCAGGGGCAGTGGGAGGGTTGAGGCAATAGTCCAAAAACAGGTGCAAAACAACCAACAGAAGTTAGTATCTTATATTTGTTCTCAAAATGTTTGTATGTCCTCTTTACTAATGAGGTCAAGCACGATTTGTGTATATTTATTGGCCATTTGGATATTCTCTCCTGTAATCTGCTGGTTTGAGTCTCATGCCCATTTTTCTCTTGGGTGTCCATGTTCACAATAACTTGGGATCTCTTCATCTAGTCTCTTTTTTTGAAGATTTTATTTGAGGGTGAGAGAGCACAAGCATGGGGAGCAGCAGAGGGAGAGGGAGCCCGATGCGGGGCTCGATCCCAGGACCCTGGGATCATGACCTGAGCTGAAGGCAGACGCTTAACCGACTGAGCCACCCAGGCGCCCCTCTTCATCTATCCTCAGTGCAAGCCCCTGTTAGGCTACATGTGTTACAAATACTTTGTTCTGCTTGGTGGCTCAAGTTTTCTCTCAATGATGTCCTTTGAGCTGATGTCTTAAATGTTAATGTAGTCCAACTTAAGAATTTTTCTTATGGTGAGTACTTTCCCAAACTCATTCATTAATTCTAAAAGTTAACTATAGATTCTTTTGTATTTTCTATAAATGCAGTCATTGGATCTTCAAAAGATGGCTTTACATTTTCCTTTTTAGTCCTCATACCTTCTATCTCTTCTTTTCTTGCCTTATCATACTGCGTGGGATACTTTAGCCATATGAAACCAGGAAGTGCTTATCAATACCTTTTCCTGCATATCACATACACTCCACCAGTAGGCTTCAAAATGGATTTAGAACAGAAGCTATTTTCAGAACCCAAGCTCACCTTTCAATTGTATGATCCCCCAAATAGCTTTCTGGACCCTCTTCAACAGAAGGTGCCGTTGGAAACCCTAATCCAAGCCCTCCTCATCTTTAGTTCGGTTTAGAACAGAGAGTCAAACACAGAATCAGCCAGGAACTAGGGCAACAGCACAAACCAGTGCTCTTCTGTTGCTGGACAGCAGACGCCCCAGCTCCGTCTACACAGCGCTTCTCAGTTCTCAGAGGGCACGTGCCCCCTCTTCCCTCCTCTGTCCTGATGCTGAATGTGGACTGTGGAATGTTGAACATCGGTGGTGTTCCTGAGAAGACAGGCGCTCGCAGGCGGAAGGCAGGGAAGGTGGGCTCCCAAAATACTATCCGGTCTTCTGATATGTCCACCTGCAGTGGGAGAATCCGGTTCCATGTTTCTACCGTTATTTTGCCATCCTTGAGAGCTGCAGTTTGAGAGGCGGGCCGTGACTCCTCCTCCAGCATCACCGCGGTTCCTGTGTAACCGGCCTGGAGCCTGTTTCTCCCATCGGCAGTATTTTCTGATGGTGCGGGGACGTCTGCTCTGAGCTCAGTCGGAGTTGTTCGCAACCCACCCGCAGGGATATTTCCGGAAGCCCAAATGCCAGCAGTAGCCATGTGAGTCATTTCACTGAGTCATATCACAGCGAGAAGGGGGTTGTGAGAGGTGTCACACCTGCCGGGTGCCCACAGGGGCTGGCGAGGCTTCTGCAAAGGGTGTGTTCCACCCACCGAGAGAGGCGTCGGGTGGAGGGAGATCATACCTGTGCCTGTGGTCCGTCCGTCACCCTGAGAAAATACTCCTCTGAGAGTCCCGCTCCGGACCAGCTGTGCCCTGGGAGAACACATCTGATTTAGGACCTCAGATGATCTCCGATGCTGTAACTTGGGGAGAGGTCTGTATGGCAGCCCTCGGGGTCATTCTGCCATGGCCCCATCTCTAGGCAGAAATGTCCTTCACGTCATTACAGTAAGATAGCTACTTACATTTCGTGAATAAAATCCTGTCTGTACTTGGGAGACTTAAGGATTCTTCGCACCGCCTTACAGCCCTGCCATCCTGGGACCTAATGTCCACCCCCCATCCAGCCTGCTTGAGGAGCCTAGGTCCTTCTGCTCTGCTCGTGGTGACAGTCACAAGCTCCTTCATCCCTCTCCCTACAACAGGGGGTGCATTCTTGGACCTACACACTTGCCGGGTTCCCTCGCCTCACCCGCCTCTTGTCTGCCTCTCTTCATAGTGGACCATCTCTTCTCCAAACATCTAACTTCTCTTGGATGGCTTATGGCGGAGGTATCCCAGACCACACGTGCCCTCCGCTTGCCTGAGCGCAGGGAGGCTGGCTGCATCCTGCACCCAGTAGTGGTACTGCCTTGTCCCCGGGACATCTGCTCCCGTGGGACCATCAGCATATCCCTTCTCCCCTTCATACTCCCAAGGCAGGGGCTCAGCATCATGACCCTGAGACCCCAGGCGCCCCACTCCAGGATAGCCTTGCACATGCCTGGAAGAACTTCTCCCCAGCCCACAGTGCTCCTACCAACCCCAAGTGACCCCTTCTGCATGTGAATGTCACCCTCCTTGCAGCCGTGTCCACCGGCAGGACTCCCGTCTGCCCTTCGAGGCCTCACTGATACGGTACCTTGCCGAGTTCTCCCGCTGGGACACGGTCTCTCCCATGTCTGACTTCCTTTGCCAGTTTTCTGTACTTTGTCAAGGCCTTTCCATGGTCACGTCTGCTTGGCCGATTAGAAATAGTTACAAATAGGGGCACCTGGGTGGCTCAGATGGTTAAGAGTCTGCCTTCGGCTCAGGTCATGATCCCAGGGTCCTGGGATCGAGCCCCGCATTGGGCTCCCTGCTCAGTGGGAGGCCTGCTTCTCCCTCTCTCACTCTCCCTGCCTGTGTTCCCTCTCTCGCCGTCTCTCTCTGTCAAATAAATAAAATCTTTAAAAAAAAAAAAAAGGAAATAGTTACAAATAGTCCATAAGAGCGGATGTCGTGAGCCTCAGAGGCTGGGTGCTTTCCACACCTTCCCTCCAGGTACCTTCACAAGAACGAATAGCCCTATGACTCTAACCAGCTCTGAGGTAGGAATGAGCATTATCCTCCTTTTACAGATGAGGAAACTGAGACCCAGAGAGTTCAGTTAGCGGTGTGGCTGAGCCCCATGCCTCGCTGCTGTGGCACATCTGAGCTCCCAGTCCCAGTGGTAGCTTGTGGAGCGTGGGAACATGGCATAGGTACGTAGCCCCAGAGTGCCTAGTCCACCACCTGCACGTGGGGAAACGTAAGAAATACCAGTGGCGTGAACGCATAGTTTCTCATTTTGGAGCTGAGCGCCTTTAGCCATTAGGTTTGTCTGCAGAGTCAATCAAGAACCATCACTTCTGACTTTGACATTCCCAAAGGGTGACCTCGCTTTTGAAGGGCTTCTTTGTTAGTTTATGTGTTAGTTTGTTGTTTGCTTGTTTGTGTGGCAAGCACGAACAGCAGGCGTCACCTGCATTTAACCGTTAACGAGTATGACTGCCAGGTGCGCCTGTCTGAGTGTACTTGCATTGTGTCCAGATGATTCTTTAGACCACAAATAAGGCCACGCACAAGTGAGTAGGTTTGCGGCTACTCGTTCACGTGGAGGGGGTCCACGCACACCTTCAGCCTGAGTGAAAGCCAGGTTTTCATTTGCGAGCTGAGGAGCATTCCATTTCCTCTGTGCTCATCATGGTCACGGCACACACATCTGAAATGTTTACTAGCGAAACGAATGTGTTGTTTGCAGTGTAGATTTGTAATTTGGAAAATGTGGAAAATATCTCTGTGCATAATACTGTGGCAAGAAGATCCCGAAGATCTCTTAAGAACAAATGTGCAGTCAACATATTATAAATGTTTTTGTTAATGAAGAGCTTTTAGTAGTATGGGGGGAATGTGTAATGTAAAGAAAAAATAAGGATGCAGAATTTTATATAAAATACCATCTCAATTAGGTAGAAAGAAGTACAAGAGAGAAGACCAGAGGGAGGATGGTACAGTGTTTTTGCCCAGCACTGGTCCCTTAGCCCTCCCCGGGCTGATCCAGCACCGTGCCGTCCTTGAGCCCAGTCCCCAGCTGAGACAGAAGGAAGCTAGCAGGCCTGGGACCCAGCTCCCAGGGACCTGGACCGTCCACCGCTCCATCCCTTGCCTTGCGCCCACTTATATTGTTCTTTGCAAAAGTAAGGGTGTTATTAACTCCTGTTAGCGATGCATGTCATTCCAATCTGACTTTATACCGTCACTCTGTTACTTCTAAAGTACCCTCTATCTAGAGCTGATACACATGAAAATAAAAATTAGAGAAGTCCACATCAGTGTGTATTCCAGAGTTTAAAAACAAAAACAAAACGAAACAAAACTTTTTCCTTTCTTTTTTGGTCCCTCAGCTATTCCAAATTACTTTCTCCACTGTTCTGGCGCATTGGTATAAAGAATTAAAATTTGACCATTTCCTCTTTTCCTGGAAAATATTCTAATGACGCTCTTTGATGACATGTCTGATTGTATGTCTCAAGCATAACTGATCTTTTATGAACACGCAGGGGATTTTAATGGTGTTGCACTTGTTGAGTATAATGACCCTATTCATGAAAACAGATGAATTCAGAAAAAACTGGGGAGTGAATATCAAAATGAAGCTGAACAGTAGGTTTTTATAGGATCCTTAAAATAAAATGCGTTTTGGAGGGCTGCAGAGGAAGCCGGGCTGGTCACAGGCCTCCCGCGTATGGACCCAGGGCCTTATTTCTGATCCTACCACTAGCCGGCCAGATGGGCCTCATTTTATCTACAAAGAACTATTTCGAGGGGAAAGAGTTAAATATACACTCGATCCCTTTACTGGGAAAATGGGTCCCTTGTCATGTGTGTGGGGCTTTGCTGGGGGAATACGGGAGGCGGGGCCTGGGGGTCACCAGCTCTGTCACCTGCAAACAGCTGACCCGTGAGCTTCCTTCCCGAGGATGTTTGAACATTTCATACACAGGGTCTCGACCCCAAACACCGCCTTCCTGAAACTCAGAATCTCGGCACGTGAAGCTCTGGACGCCTCACATGAGGGCAGTTTATCTTCTCCCCCTGAGCAGTCACTGGGAAGGTCTCCACATCAGGCCGTGGGCTGGCTTCTCAGAAGGTCACTTCCCAGGGGGTGGTATGTGCCTTCCCGGGACGTTCGCCCAGGGCTCCTGCCCTGGTTACAGCACACGCTCCCAGGGGTGCTGAGTACTGGCAGGGGTCAGCAGTGACTTTTCTGGGGGCCAAGGGCAAGCAAGGGGGACCCGGGCCAGACCTGTATGTGTCTCTCTATGACATACGTTGGGTGCTTGCAGTCTGCTGTATGTATAGGACTATGATATGTGCTCATGACACATGCGTGCTCAAGTTCCCAATGGGGTGATAACGCAGCCTCAGAGCTTCTGATTCCGTAGATCCAGATATGACATGAACACTGTGAGGCTAATAATTGCAAATCCCAGGTCTGGTGCAGAAGGCACTGCTCTGTGATTTGGAATCATAAAAATAACATTTAAAACAGGGTGTCCCAACCAAAAAGAGCCGGTGAGGGCCCACAGCTGATGGACGGCAGAGCCAAGCATACCGGACGGGCCCAGACAGTGGTCCGGCTGCATCTGACCTGGCCGGGAGCCGGCCACCGGCCCCACGCCAAGAGGAGAGCAGGCGGGAGCGCCAGGGCAAGCAGCAGAAGGGAAGTGGATCGAGGTCGGGAGGGAAACCCATTCACGGCAAGTCAGAGAGGTTCCCCTTGGAATTCTCGAAGCATGAGAGGCAAGCTCTGGTGCTTTTGAAGGCATGAGCATTGACATGCTGCACTGAGCCTCACCCTACGGGTCCTAAAGCTCCCACTCCACGTGGCTGACCCCTGTGGACCACTGGTGTGTGTTCATGAGAATTTGAAATGCTCGTGTTCCCGAAAGTTCCAGAAAGTTCCTGTGCTTTGCTGTGTGTTCCCATGTCCCCAAGACATTTTTCAGGACAGCTCAGGATAAAGCAAACACTTCATCTCTTAAAAATAAAGCTTTGGTACTCACAAAGATTAAACGTGGCCCACACGACAAAAACACTTGGAAAGTCAACAGCATGATACCAACAACTTTGAAGTAACAATTCTTGCTGCTTTGCTGTTTCATGAGGCCAGCACCATGGTTTTACAATACTCCAGAACCACAAGCAAAAAAATTTCCAAATGGGCCATCTACCACTCTAAGGGCTGTGTTGTTTTTTCTTTTTAATTTAAATTCAGTTAGCCAACATATAGTACATCATTAGTCTCAGATGTAGTCTAAGGGCTGTCTCTTGCTCAATTATATTCTAAGCCGATTTTTAAGTTCGGTCTTTTCATGAATGCTTATTGAATCAACTTTATACGCGTTTTATAGTCTATAAACCCCTCGCTAGTTGATTCTAACAATTAGAGAAAAAGAATCTTCTGTAATTTAAGGGAGGAAAGAATATTCAGACAGTGAAGGCCGGACACATAGTCCACAGGAAGAGCTCAAGCTGAGACACTTAGGAAGGCACCAATGGGCACCTGTTACCATGAGCTCGTAAGGAGGGTGGAGAGCAGTGTTGGGGGGGAGGGGGAGTGTGCACTTGAGAGAGACGACGGGATAAATCACTAGGAACGCAGCTGCCAAGACAAGACGCTCATGTTCTAAGACCAGGGAAGAGGCATGAAGAGGTGGTGTGGGTTGGTAAAAGGCTTCCCTGGGGAGGGGGCTGCCTGGCCTCCCAGGGGATGAAAGCAACAGGCCTCTGCTGAGAAGCTCAGGCTGAGCCCCAGGGGGTTGGCTTATCTGAACGATGAGGGGTAAAGTGCAGGGTAGCCAAGGAAATCCACGCACTAGCCAGCGTGGAAAGGAGCGATCCGCTTTCCTGCCTGCTCGCCTGACTGTCATAAGAGGAAGAAAGCCTTGTGTTTGCCGTCCCCTGAAGTCAAGAGCTAAGAAAACATCTGGTGGCCTCCCCATCCTTCCCCAGGTCTGGCCCAGCCTGCAAAGAGCTCCAGGCTGCTGTGTTCTAGCTGGGAGGTCACGCTGTGCATTGAGTAAGAAGTTAGGTTTTTTTGTTTAGGGCTTTGTTTTGTTTTTTTAAATATCTGCAGGACAATTTTTAGAAGCGTGCGTGCCCCATAAAAGGAAGAAAGTGGTGTTTGGCCTCTAAGCAGTGACTTGTGGTGGGCAGGGACAAACCTTGCCAACACTGTAGCCAGCCGGCCACACTGTGGAGGTGACACGGCTGCTTCTCACCGACCTTTTTTTTTGCCTATGATCTTGCGAGAGCATCTGTAGGGCGCAAAGAAAGTTCAGTGACTGGTGTTTAAGTGGGTCAGAGAGCTGGGATTTTTTTCTTCTACTTTTCTGCAGAGAATCATTGTTTCCAGAAAAGAGGACCAAATTCAGTCATTGAAAGAGGATGCGGGAGAGGCAGCCTGTTACCCTGCTGACAGGCACGGCAAGGGTTCCCAGAGTAGGAGGGACTCTAAATGCGTTCAAGTGCTCCAGGGAGTTTCACGTTGGTATTTAATTGTGGGCAGTTATCTAAGGTCTCGGTAGCGCCCGCTGTCCTCATGAGACGTGCAGGTGGAACCGGGGTTCTCCTGCATCCGAAGCCTGACTGACTCAGCTACTCCAGACCCTGCATGAGGGGATGCTGCCAACCCTCTGTCTCCAGCAGCACCACATCCTCTTCATCTGTAAGCCTAAGACTTTAAAACAAAAAACGCAGTCCAGAGCTGGTCTTCAGTAAAAAGAGGCTGGGATACGCTAGAGTTAATCAGCTTGTCAGTCCTTTCCAGTTCCAGAAGTTTGAGGTTTGAGCTTGGCGCCATAACACGTGGTCCGTAGCCTGGGCGGAAGGACATCACTGAGGCACACGGGTGGGCTGCCCCGCATTACCCAAAGTAGGGCTGGTCTGTGGCATTTCAAAGCGTTCCAGAAATGGAACACCGACATATGGTGAGGCTGTGTAAGATCTCTTTGCTTTTGTGGGAAGTCTACTGACTCGGTCCAGAACACTGGTGCTCTTGACGCAACTCGGAAGAGGGTCCACCCGGTGGTCGATGGTGCCGTAAGCACGGCTCGAGTCCTTGAGGGTGGCTGAAAAGGGGACACAGAGCATAAATGGCCTCCATGGTTTAAAGTCCGAGAACCTCTGGTCCGAGGCCAGTGCCACAGCAAGCCTGCCTAAAGATGAGACAAAACACAGCCGCAGATCAACCCACTGTCCTCCTGTAAGGCGCCCCCCGAATCTAGCCAATCTACCCTTTCCGAAGACTTGTCATTCTAAAGACGTAAAAGAAAGAACAGAGATAAAGAGGAGGGACAAGACACGGGGTAGCAGTCATGTGGAAGGAAAATAGTGCCATGATTCTGCCGATGGAAGTCCAGGTCTGCGCCCCTCCGCTCAGCCCTAATTTTGACATAATGTCCGAGTTCCACGGGCAGCAGCTTCTGAAGGGTGGTCCTGCGAGCCCAGGCGCCCACAAGCCCAGCCCCGCGAGCCCGTTCTGGGAGAAAGCAGAGCACGCTGGTAATTCATGAGGCTATTTTGAAGTACAAAGAGTTGTCAACAGACAGAGAATATTTAAAAGTGTCTTGGGGTCCCGCTGCCCTTGACTGTTCAGGGGTGTCAAGGCAAGCCCCAGCCTCTGCTGCTCCAGGCCCGCAGGTGTGCATGCAGCCCCCCATCATCTTCGGGCCTGCCTCTTGCTGTCTGCTGGGTGACCTCAGGGGCAGCCCTGGCTGGGACTTCAAAGGGCCGCATCCCTTCCTGAATCTGGGAGACGTTTATGGGTGGCTACCAGGGAGAGGAGTATTTTCTATTAAGGGCAAAGACTTCGGGAACTGGTGGGATGAAGGGCTGCCCTTCACCTCGAGGCCTGACTGTTGATGGTGTGTGAGGGAGCCCGAGCTCCGGGGAGCACCTTCCCCCCGAGGCCGGTGGGATGGGCGGAAGGCAGCTCTGAATCACAACAACGCTGGAAAAGAAGCACAGCTCTGCCTCACGTGTGTTTGTCGAGAGGGAAACTATGGCAGGCACGGCCTTGGAATCGGACCCCGACTTCATGATGCCCACGTCCCTGCGTCCTCCACTCCCGCCCAAGTATTTGCCACTTCCTCCCACTTTTCCATCCGTAGTCAGGGCATGTGTCTGCTGAGGAGCCAGTCCCCGTGGAGGCAGGCACGGAACAGACGCCAGAGAGCATCGGGATAGATGGACAGCCCACACTGGCACGTAGAAAGGACCGGAAATGTGCTTTAAGTCGGGAAGGCAAGTTCATTCAAACAATGCAGATGAGCAATCGAAATTCAAGTTAAAAACACAATAATTCGGGGGGCACCTGGGTGGCTCAGTCGGTTAGGCATCTGCCTTCGGCTCAGGTCATGATCCCAGGGTCCTGGGATCGAGCCCCGCATCGGGCTCCCTGCTCAGCGGGAAGCCTGCTTCTCCCTCTCCCTCTCCCCCTGCTTGTGTTCATTCTCTTGCTTTGTCTCTCTCTGTCAAATAAATAAATAAAATCTTTTAAAAAAAAAACACAGTAATTCGGGTAAGAATTATTTCCCACTTGTTCCTGCTCCCTTGCATGTAATCTTATTATAGCCTGTGTTGGGTTATTAAGTATTTACTGTGGAGACTGATGAGCAAGGGGCCTGCCTGGTCACCTCTGGACCTCCGGTACTTGCGTCTGTAACAGGTGGCAGGCATGGAAAGACGTTTTTCTAGAAGACATGCTGGGGGGAGTGTCCGTCTGTTGATAAAAGCAACTCGGTAGTTCACCTTCAAAGCAGCAGACCCCGGTGTCAGAAGTGGGCTTAGTGGAACCGCGGCCTTCCCCAGACCCACGCAGACTGCTGTGTCGGGACGGACCACTTTCTTCTCTGGAGGTGGTTGTACTTTATCGGTCTGTCCTGGCTCCCAGGACCGTCCCACTGCCACAGTCCTGACACTTCCTGGCCTTTGTTTTACTGTAGCACAGACTCTGTTTTGAAAGGACAGGAGCATAATAAAAGCGGATATGGAAGAAGGGCCAGATGACATCACTGAAAGTGTTTGAGGAAGTCCACTCTTGGATGTTTACAATCTCAGCATGTTCGTTGTTTGTAATACGATAAGAGCACTTTTGATACATTGGGGGAATTACAAGCCTTGTTGCTCAGACAGTATTCATGAATTTTTATCTTAGGCTCATAGTGACGGAAAGAGAATAGGAGGTCTTGGCTTGAGTCCCAAGTGACCTTGACTCATGGGTTGACCTTGGGTACAACATTCAGCATAGTTGAGATGCTTAAATTATGCTGATGCCAGCTATTCACTGAATTTAAGAAAAAGAAAAAGAATTCCATTATTAAAGATGAAGTGGCATACTAAATTTTCCCTCTCAAAATCTTAACCCAGAGAAATTGGTAGTACATGGAAGTGTCGCCCTTTCCAAGGTTAATTCCATAAGCTCTTTATAGATTTAGCCTTGTATGCATGCTTGTAGAATGCAAATCGTAAAACATTCAAGTGTCTCCATAAACAACAGTCTCCCTAAACAGTGAAAATGTTGACACTTGCTGTATCCCTGGATCTGAACCGTGAGTGAGGAGAGGCGGGCTTCTTTTCCTCTGGGTGAAACAAAAGAAAGGTCAAGAACATGAGCAGCAAACCCTTCCTGCCTCGTGCCAGGCGCTGTGGCTCAGCTCATCCCGCGGGTTCAACTAGTTTCCTCTCGACAACAACCCCAACAGGTAGGGATGGTGGATTCTACCCAGTGTGCAAACGAGGAGACCAAAGAAAGTGGGATAGGGATGACTCCCAGGTGCACAATGCTGGGGCGCCAGCCCAGAGCCCAGGTCTGTCCCTCCAAACATGGCGCCATGGAGAGCAACTGCAGGTGCGACGCGGTATGGTTGTGCACGTGTGACCAGAGGCCAGGAAATGGGACCACGGCCCCCTGGAGGCCCGGGGAGACCCCATCCTCCTGCAGATGCTCCAGATGCAGGACAAAAGGCTGGATAAACTATCTTCATCCACCAGTACGAGTACGACAGAACCGGCTCCTCATCCTAAAAATGTGTGCAAGCTGATTCCGATGTTGCCTTCTCAGGGGAGATAAGCTCCAAAACTTGGTCTGAACCTAGTCCAGGGGAAATTATTATTTGGTAAGTCAGTATTACAATTACTGTGGTATGTGGTCCCTGCGTGTACAGCGCAGAACCCAAGAATGAGAAGCCCAATCGCATACTGAGGAGCCAAGAGAAGCGTGGGCTAGGAAAGTCACTGTTGCAATAGCCAAGTGGGTAGATATCCACGGGATCATCTGCACACAGATAACTGAGGGCTACCCCCCCCCATTCGGACTCTGAGACGGAGCTGCTCGCCCCAGAATGTGCTTCTGCTGTGACTTAGAGTAGACGTGATTCACAGACCTTCTCCCAGTGCAACGGGAAAACTGCTCACCTCAAGCAAGGGAATCCTAAATCACTGCTAAGAGGCAAAGGCGAGCTTAGATACCTTCTGAAAGTTGCCCGGCATGATTAAGTTGGCTGGGTACACACAGGAGAAAGAGCCAAGCAGAAATGCAGAAATTTTACCCCAGAAGCCAGGCCAACAAGTACATAAAGTGACTATGGTTTTGGTGTGGACTCTACTGGCCCCAGAGCCCTTGTGATTTGACTCAGATGGCTGTCAGATTTGCAAAGATGAGGCTTCTCAGGTCGGGGACTCAAGCCTGCCCAGGCAGACTGCTGGTATTCCTTGCATGCCAACACAAACCAGTACCTGCCTCGCCTGGGCCAGTCCTTACTAAACCCAAACAGAAATCTCATTGTATTGTAAAAGAGCATTGCTAAGTCTCTCTCATTCACGTAGGTTCATCTTGGATTTACCCCACAAATTTAGCATGTGGGGAGGGTTTTAGATAAAGCTCTTAACTGGGCATCTTCTTCTGGAAGACGTAGCCACTCCGTTTCTCAAGAGCAATGTTAAATACTCACTTTAGATCCCTCTGCCAATGCTAACAACATACACATTTTTATTCCCTGCCAGAGAATACCAAGAACCGACATGCTGTATAAATAAGTAAAATGTGTAAGGTAATGTGTGAGGTAATGCATATCCTAAGTGATGTCTTGGGCTGTCCCTCACCGGATGAACAGGGCATACACAGAATAATAGTTCACAAATATTTAAGGGCATTTATTCTAAATAGAACATTAGAGACTTCACCGTGCGTGCACCGTACTGATGCTCCTTCCCAGCTATAATTACATGGGTGGGCTCCTGATGAGCTGTTTTCCTCAACAGGGAGAACTGTATCCCTAAAGGCTATAAAAATGACTGAGTGACAGTAGCCATCATCAAAAATCGTCTTTAACGTGGCCGATGTCTTCTTTATTTGGTGAGAACGATGACGCTGGAATGAGCAGCAAGTGAGAGAATATTGAAGTAGAGTGTTTGGCCGCGTGCATTTTCTGTAACTCGGACCCGCTGATAGACCGTCAGTGCCCAATAGGACCGCGAGGTCAGTATAGGATGAAGTCACATGAGCTCATGCACGCCGGGGAACAGCATAGCTAAAGGCAGAGTAGATTTACAGTGAACACAGCGAGCTGTCAAAGAATTCAACTCTGTCCAGGATGCCCAAGTGGTGGCCTTCCCTCCCTGGGCTCTGTGGGGCCACACCCCTCCCCCAAAGCACCTGCTGTGTCCTTCTTCCCAGGCTTGGCCACGCAGCCCGTGTTCTCTGCTGCTTGGCGGTCTTACCACTTCTCTACATCTTTTTTAGTCAAATTACTGCCTTCACTGTTCTTTAAGATGAAGCACTACAGTTATTGTAGTAATTCTTTACTTATTGGGAATTTTACACGTTTGTTCAACTGTGCTATTATTTTTACTGGGATTAGGACTCATTTATTAGTGTCCTGGTTACAAAGTCATGCAGGTTTTGAGTGGTCTGCCTCTCAACACTCTTTTTTCCTGTAGATCTTGTTGGTTTGGTGTGTGATTTTGCAGAATGTGAGGGTTTTTCAGAAATAGTCATATACTGTGTTCTAGCAAAAATACCCGGACTTAAAAAGAATGAGTAGGGACGAGATGAGAAATCAACACAGGCTTGACTTCACTGTTCCCAAGGGTGAGTGGCTGTTGTGCTTCAGTATATGAGTGGGTCTCAGCTCGGAGGATGGGGAAGGCAAGGCGGGAGGGAGAACATTCCAGGCCGAAAGCACAGCTTGTACGAAGGTGTGTTCCTTGTGGAGGATGGGACCCAGAGGTGTTCATATTCAGTGCATTTAAAATCCTTAACATTCCACCCTCATGGGAAAATATTTTATTAAGCACTTGATTGGAGTTGAAGTAGGAGGAGACCTTGAAAACCCAGGAATGGTGGTTGGACAGGAACAGGACTCAGATTGGCAGGTGTTAGAAGCAAGGCATGCTGGTGCAGGGAAGCGGTGGGGTGCGGGGACCGGAGGAAGTGTAAACACAGAGTATGTTGTATCTTGTGAACAGAGCCTGATGCAGGCTCTAAGTACACGGCTAATGCCAAAAGGACATGATTACCCACCTAGCCAGCTGCTTGATCTGAAGGTTTGTGTCCCCTCAAAATTCATGTTGAAGGTGATGGTACTAGGAGATGGGCCTTTGGAAGATGATTAGGTCGTGAGGGTGGAGCCCCCATGATGGGATTAATACCCTCATTAAGGGTCCACAGAGCTCTCTGGCCCTCTCTCTGCCACACGTAAGGACATGGCAAGAAGATGCTGTCTGTATGGGGTGCCTGGGTGGCTCGGTCGGCTGGGCGGCTGCCTTTGACTTGGGTCATGATCCTGGGGTCCTGGGATCGAGCCCCACGTTGGACTCCCTGCTCAGCGGGGAGTCTGCTTCTCCCTCTACCTCTGCCCCCACTCGTGCGCTCTCTCTCTCAAATAAATAAAATCTTAAAAGAAGAAGAAGATGATGATGATGAAGATGAAGATGCTATCTATAAATCAGCCACAGCCCTCACCAGAGGCACTGGACTTCCAGCACTGGAGAATAAATCTCTGCCCTTCATAAGCCCCATGAGTCTATATTTCATTATAGCAGCCAAGCAGACTGAGACACCAGGCATTAGTGATGAACAAAAATAGGAATGGTGGCTGTCTACACCAAGGATGGAGAGATGGAGGGGGTAGAGGGAGAATGGCTTCCAGAAACTGGTCTACGGACAGACCCACCAAAGATGTCTGGGCGGCAGTCAAGCGACTGCACGTAGAAGCATCCAGTATCTGATCTCATCCCGCCTCTGCATGTATGTGTGTGCTTGGGCACAGCAGCTCTAGCAACAGCTGACATGCACGTTGGTCTCGGATTATTGCTCCGTGTGGCAACCTGATGTCACAGCGACATCAAGAAGGGGGCTCTCGCAGTCGACAAGCAGACCACTTCCCGGGGAGAAGCCCAGCGGGCTGAGGCACACCCCGCCTGGGTCCTGCACTGGCACCTCGGTCAGCCCGGCAGCGCCCTGGCCTTCGTGAGCCTCAGTCTTGGTGGCCAAGGAGCCGTCACAGGAGCATGAGAGGGACTGGTAGGGGGCACTTCTATGGAGAACTCAACGAACTCTTTCAGATGCTTGAAAAGAAAAAGAACTCACTTGATGCTTGGAAGACTGTTTCATTTGTAACTCAAGACCTAAGGAATCCCTGGCAGGAAGAGGTTCAAGATCAGCCTTTGGAGTCAAGTGAATAAGCCCCAATTCAAAAAAGATCCATAAGCATATCTAAATTGCTAGCAGAATACATCTTCAGCCTCCTTAGGAGCGGAGAGCGTGCTGCCGTAGGTTTTGCGAGTGGCAGTGGATGTGCTGGGAATAATGAGCAGATTCTGGGAAGTTCACCGCAATTAGACATCAAAGGTACCAGAACTCACGTGATCTGGGCAGTAGGTGACGGGGAAAACGCCTGAAAACCGTTTGGGCTTCAGACAGGACATCTCTCATGCTTCATGTCCCTGGGCCTTCCCCGTCTAGGTGACTCAAGATGAGACAGCTCGCAGTCCCCACCCAAAACCTAGTAAGGGACCCGACGATGAGGCCTCAACGCGTCCTGGGTGGAGGCCAGGTGGCTCTACAGAAAGGACATGGTATGAGAAGCGGGAGGGATGCCTCTGGATAGGGCACATGCCCCTGCGCTCTGCAGCTGGGTGTCACTTGTCCACACCTGCGCCCGCCCCGACACGTGCCAGAGTGTGCGGGAGGCAGCCTGCCTTCCTCGCTGGAGCCTCCGCTCGCCGCCCAGGAGGGGAGGAGGGTGGCCAGGGCAGAGGTGTGCAACAGGAACTGCCATGCCCACCTCTTCCTAGCTCTGCCAGGAAAGCCGCCTGTCCTCACCTGCAGGCAGGCCCACCCACGCTCTGAGATCATTTCTAGCCTTGGGCCAGGTATTTCTAAGGAAGCACTGACTCCTCCAACCTACAGCCTTGGCTGGGTTTCAGCCCTCATTCCTAGGTCTGGGGCCCTGTGCCAGCAAGCCCGGCCTGCGCCTGGGGGCACTGACCCCCGGGCCTGGACGGCCTGGAGGACTCCATCAAGTATGTCCTGGAATAATCCCCCCAACAGACCTGGTGAAAGGCCATCCGCATGTTCATCCTGTGCAGAGCGGGGCACAGCTGAGGCGTGTCAGGTCATTTCCCTGCCTGGACTCTGCCCCGAGCTGTGTTCCTGAATCTTCTGCTTGGCCTCATCACTGCCCACTTCACAGACACCCCGCGGCCCGACCCGGGGGATCCTCATCCTTGACTTAGGCACCTCGCTCGCTCGCAGTCCACCGTCTGGCCTCCTTTAAATGTCGTAAGCGTAGATGATGTAACTCGGGGAAGCGTCTGGCCTCGGCCTTGGCCTCCCGCACGCTCGGTGCCTGCCAGTGGCCCACCCCGTCTTGCCAGACTCCCGTGCTGGAGGCTTTCTAGCCAGTCCTGCGGGTCAGCACCCCGGTGCTGGCGTGAGAGCATGGCTGTTGGGGCCATCTGGTCAATAGCAATTCTGTTGGGAAAACACCCCCAGACCTCGAGCTGCCCGAGAAGAGAGGGTGGAGACGTTGGCCTGTCGCTGCTCGTAAAAACATCTAAGTATGCAAGTATAAAGTGATGCGGCTTGTTGCCGATGGCCCGGGGAGCCACCGAACGCAACGCACGCCTCCCGGTGACGTCTGCCGGGCAGGCGAGCCAGCAGGAGTGATGCCATCCCTCAGGTATTCACCTGGCCGCGAGTGCGGGAAGACCGTGGCTAGCTCACCATCTGCCTTTTGAACTCCCATTCCCAGCACAGCGCCCTAGCCTCCCCGTCCGTACCCCAAACTCCCAGCCCCAAGAGGACAGGCGGGGACTCGGGCCCAACTGCTCCGAAGCTCACTGACGTTGGATCGAGTCCCCTGGAGTTGTTCGCTCCAGATGGGCCTGCGCGTCTGCCCATCAGTCATTTCACTGCGTCTACCTGGTGACGCTCTCAGGACCCCTCTTGAGTGACATCTATCATGGGCGCCTTGAAATGCTTTCAGCAAAGGAAGCTGAAGTGCCAGGGTTTCCCACCCAGTTTATAGGGAAGAGGGTTTTGTTCTGTGTGGAGTGGCCCTGGTCTGCGTTTCCTCTGCCATATGCTTTGTCTTGCTAATACCATGTTGGAATTATTTCCTTAATTTCTAAAGCTGCGTGTACGGAAATGGCTTATATTTCCTGTTTTGATAAACTAATAGAATTGTACTGGGAACTTTGTTCCCAAGTTGGCTTTCTTCTTTGTTGGCCTCTTTTTGAACTAAAAGGATAATTCTAGAAAGTCGGGCTTGACTGGACTTGTGACAAAGACGAAGACTTGTATAGATTTTTTTACCTTAAATATGAAAGATAACTACTTCTTTGCAATAAGGGATGTCTGTCTTCTGTGTCTGTTAGAACGGGTTATTCAATATCTTCTCTGTACAGGAAGCTGGGGTTAGATGCTGGGGGCAGTCCAATGGTAAAAGATCTGTAAATTCAGTCCTTCAGAGACTTGCTCTTTTTGGCTGGAGGTATATTGGCTTAGAAAATCTTTCTTGGACAAGAGGTTTCTTGGAACATGTGGAGGACAAAATATTCTTTGTTTTAGGACAAATGAGTTTTGTTCTTGCCTCTTCATATAAATTTGGTTAATACTCATTTCTTATGTGCGATTCGAGAACAATGCCGAGCATTTTTTTTTCTTCCATTTGTAAATATTGTATCGACTTTAAACAGTACTCACATCTGCAGAAAGCTGGGTCCGCGTCCACGGATTTGCTCCCTCGATAGACATGGATGGTTCACTCTGGTAACTTACAGAAATAACTTGTCGTAAAGAGTCTTAAGTCTTTTGTGTGTTTTATTTTCTGGCATTCAAGTTGTTATTTAAACCTATTTTTAAATGTCCTAAATATGAGGACAAGTCTGCCGCTGGGAGAAGTGAGGAAAGCAGTTTTCTCCGTGTTTTGAAGGGGGCCACTCCTCAGACACCTATGGAGGAGGAGGACTTCGCACTGGGCGGCGGCGAGAAGCCTTTCCTCTCTGCCCGATGCTCTGTGATACCCAACGAAGGCAGCTTGAGTCTCGGCTCCCCGGATGCCAGCAGATTGCTCAAATAAGAGGCCGGGCCACCGGCGCATGGGACCGGATGTCCCCTTAATCTTGCAGCTGCTCCTGCCGATGTCCACTCTGACTCAACCGGATTCCATTTAGAGACAGCAGAGTAGTCCGTATCTGCTGCCGGGCAGCCGGTGGCTTGAGGCAAGAAAGTCTCTGCTTGAGCCCAATCGATGCCTGGTTCAAGGACCCGGAGATTGGCGTTCTTTAGAAGATTCCACGACCTCTGTTCTCCCAGAGCCAAAAGATGCACCAAGGAATGCAGAATGCACATGTAGGGTGGTTTGGGTGTGTCTAGGTGGAACTGAATGTCCATGCAAATCCACGTACTTTTAAATCTTTCTAAATGTTAATGGTGCCAAGATTCACATCCGGTTCCGAAGACAAGAATTCCCATATAAAAAGCTCATCTCCCCACCCCCCCAAAAAAATCTCTTGCTCCGAGGTCTCCACTTGGACCCTGGAAACAGTATCTCTTGCATTCCGCTTGAGTAGAATATCCAAGGTTTCTAGAAAGTATATCTGTGCCTTTGCATTGCCAATCGACTCTTAGATGATCTGGGTCTTTCTTAATTTCTAGAATTGCTAATTATTACAGCAACGCTGGCTACCAATTCAGGGCAGGGTAAAATTCAGAAGAGAAGGGTCTAAAAGGATGTTCTGAATAAGGAAAAGAGAACTGAAATGTTTTTGACAGGGTGGCTGATGAGAGGCTCAGCGACTGAGCTGTCAGTGCCCAGAGCCTCCCTGCATGGGCCGCAGGTGGCAGGGGGTCAGAGGGAGTCTGGGGGCCAGCACTCTCCCAGGACGGCATGCCATGTCCTCTTTAGGCATGGAACGCACGGGGCCCCGTGGGGAGTATCCTTTCTTCTCCACTGACAGAGGTGGCTTCACAGGAAGCCACAGCAGCGTGCCTACGTGGAGAGCCTGTTAGAAAGCGTATCCTGGCGCAGGAAATCTGAGGTGGGGCCGGCATTCCTAAGTAGTGCCTGGCTGCGTCCATGCGCCACGCTGGGTGTGTCCAGGGTCCAGACCAGACAGCAGCATTGCACACGTAGACCGAGCGCCTCTCAGACGTTGCCTCTATCAGCCCCCTCCCCCTGCCCGGGTCATTTAGGACACTGTGTCCAGGCACATCCTGTTCAGACTCTCCGCTCCCTATCTTCACCACGAGCTCTCCCCACACAACCCCTCCCTTGCCAATATGGCTTTTGTTCTTATTCATTGTTTTGCAAGAAGTACCCACTTCATCTCTTCCTGGGGCAGCTCAGAGGCATTCCTGATCTACTGTGCTTCTGATGTTTAAGCCGTTTTCTGTCTTATTTCCCAAAACTTAGAATTCACATTTATTTTTCAAAACAACTCCTGTTGGTTCGACAGCACTTGGTAGGATGTCCAGCCAGCTTACAGTGATAGCAGAGTTACCACCCTTTGCCCTGTGTCTGCCGAGGCCCTCCCAGCCCCCGACCTTTCCCTCCCCATCCTGGAGGGAGCCTCTGAGTCCAGCGGGGCGGGGCTCTGGACGAGGTAGCTCCCGGGAGAGGGGCACCCAAGGACCGGACCTCGGGGCAATGTTCATCAGTTGCGGAAGGAATTAACAATTAAGCCCCCAAGTCAGACTCCTTCCACAGTTGGGAAGTTAGACCCACAGTTGGAAGTGGTTACACATCTTGGGAGCAACTGAGGTGGCTTTCATTGAGCAAGGAGGACAGAAGATGCCCCATGCCCGTCCTGGACCATAAAGCCACGATGGGCTGAAATTGAGTCCTGGCCGGAAGTTGGGGGATCCGGCAACGGAGGGGCATCCTGGGGGTCCTATGAAGAATAGGTTCAAATTCACTCCATTCCAAGATGCCCTTGATTCCCTGATGATGATGATAACCCGGAGGTCTTGCTTTCCTAGGCCTAGAGACTGGCAGCTCTCCGTCCCCTGGGTTGTAGCAGTGAGGGCCTCAGGTCGGAAGGCAGGGAGGTCGGCCACTGTGGGGGAGGCCAATAAGGGATAACAGAGCACAGGACAGCCCGAGGGAGAGGGCCCGGCTAAGTCAGACCTCTCCTGACCTGGCCTGACTCTTCCTCTCAGACCACCTCTCCTTCATGGCACTTGCCGTAATTTAAAGTGTGTAGGCTTTATTGCTCATTTACTTAGTTCTCTTGTCAACTTGTGTACACTCTCAGTTCCCCACTTTACACCCATGGCCCAGCACAGTGCTCAGCCCAGAGAAAACATTCGGTGGAGAAGGAAGGAAGGAACGAATGAGTGAATTTGCAAGGGGAGAGGGCGGGTAGAGTATCTCCAAGAGCCCTGTGGCTGTCGTGTTTGGGGGGATCGGCGAGCTCGGAGCCCTGTCACTGGCGCAGCCGAGGGAAAGGCTTTCCCTGACCACTCCAAGCTGGGAGGCACACAGCACAGGATCCTCCGTCCTTCCAGAGCCTGGGAGGGAGCGGTTTCCGCGTGGGTGCGCGGACATAGGAGCCCATGCGTGTCAGATTCAGGCATGCTCAAGCGGGTGGTAGGCCTTTCCACTTTGCATGGATCCTCACATCTTTGGTCTCATTTGGCTGCGAGTCCTTCTCCGCCCAGGGATGAAGGACATCCAGACAAGCTCAGTTGAGTGGATGCAGCGTGGTCCGTGACAGCGGACACTTTCTGCACCTCGAGCTTCCTGACCCTGGTGCTGGGCAGCATGCCCTCCGTGGACGTTGGGATGGTGAGCTCAGTGACAGGCGCTGCTGCAGGGGGCCGTGGGGAGAGCAGGGTGCAGGAATATTGCTCTATGGAATGGTACCAATGGGAATTCAGACTTGACATGAGAAACTCGTGGAGAATTTAGCTGATGCTCCTGAGAGTCTTGGAGCTGCAGTTGGAAAGCATGGCATCCTAGAGACCGTGACGTTGAAGGCCTAGACCAGGCCAGCTGATCATCTTCGAGGGTGGTAGGCAGGCTCTTCAGGTGGGTGTTCAGTGGGAGAACACTGGCCATCTTTACTAAGGAGTTGACAAGAAGGCTCAAGGTCTGTCTCTGAGTTGTGTTGAGCAATAAAATCCAGGGTGGACCCGAGGGCTTCGAGCATGGGCAGTGGTTGGTGGAGGCTTTTAGTACTCTTCTGTTCAGGGGACGCAGACAGAGGACCCCACAGAGCAGCTCACATACTCCTCATCCCAGGTCCTCAGGAGGGCATTTGTAGCTTGAGAACGTTCCAGAGCTCATGTCCCAAAGGGGAATACCGAAGCTCAGGTCTGAGATTTGTTCAGTCTCTAAGAGACGTCTGGAACACATGCTCTGGCCTAATAAAGTAAATACTTCTGTTCATCCTGGAGATCTGACATTCCAGTTCCTGGTACTTAGAGCTCTTGTAGATGTTGGAATTTGTAAGACTCCCTCTGTAGGCCATGCAAGATGTAAGATGCTGATGGGAAAACACACACACACACATACACACACCACACACAACCCACCTCACATCACACACACAAACACATCACATCACATGCTGTCACACACACACACCCCACATCCCACCACACGCACATGCACCACATCACACACAGGGCTGGAATCTCCATGTTGAAGATTGGTTGTGGCTTGTAGAGGGAGGCCTGCCTCACCTCCTGGGACAGGATCCCCAAGCCATGGCTCATGGTCGAGGAAGTGTCAAAATTGGGAGTTATCAGACCTATGAGTCCCAGCTCCAAAAGCAAAACAGCACTACTAAATTTTAAGCAGGTTATGAAGAACTCATTCCTATAACTAAGTCCAGTTCATATCCTAAATCTAGGACAGAAAGTCTGTTAGATCAATATAAAATCATTTCAACCATTGATTTATATCCAGGGATTTGGCAAGTGCCTTTAAGATCAAAATTAAAAATAGCCTATGAAACACCAGATGGAGAATGGGCGTTTATGCTTTACCCTGGAGTCCTTGGACTGAGGGGTCCCCCTGCCCTTTCCAGACAACTGGCAAATGAATTACTGTGTGAACCAGGGACACCTGCCAAGCCCCCTATTCACATCCCAGTTGTAAGTAATACAAAATATAAATGTGGCTGCCCATCTAGATGTCGCCCTTTGGCATTCAGGGTAATCCCTAAAACCGATGGCTTCGCATGGGGCTGGATTTATAAACACCAAATATTCAAAATGGTGGGATTTTAAAATGAGCCCCACTATAGATAAACATTGAAGCCGTGAAAAAATATGGCAAATACCTAGAAACATATTGTGAGGGCATGAAAGGATTTTAAATGTGTTTACTTTTACACTGTGGAACTCAAACTGTCTCACAAAATGATAACCAAGACATCCAAAAGGCTTCGAGGTGTTGGTTTGGGATTTTCAGATTTTTTTGAATTCTTCAAAATGGTGACTGATGCATCAGATACTGGAGTCGGTAAAGGGCTATTGTGGGGACACAAGAAACGTGGGACTCAAACGATCCCCCTTATAGAAAGTTGTATGCACAGGAAAGGAATTTATCATCTCTAGAAAAAGAACATTGAGTAGTCGTGGTGGTCTTAGGTAGACTCTGGCCAGAGAGTTTTGAGCCAGCGTTCACTGTGCACCCGTCAAGGCTGCGCGTGCAGGAGGGCTAGCAGGGGACACGGAGGTGGCCAGACAACACGGCGTCCATCTACACACGAGCAGCAGAACCATGCCAGGAACAGCGAAGATTCTGGCTGACGCGCTAGCACGAGAAGCAGAGGGAGTCCCCAGGTGACCATCCTGTTTAGTCACTGAAACCTAACTTAGAAGGGAATGGAACAGATGTGGCGAAATGCACTTTTGTGTCAAGTTGGAATGGTCTGTTATCTGGGGAGTGTTGCTTGTGCAGTAAGGTTTGGCTCAGCGTGCATCAGAAGCTAACCTTGTCCGGGGTCCCTTGAGTATCAGTGCCTACGAGCTGGGCGGTCTGCTGGGCAGGCCGAGGGTGACGAGGGTGACAGGGATCCCCCGTGCCGCTGTGTAAGTCACCTGTCATGCCGATGGGGGAGGCGGGGCTGATCCAGAAGGGGCCAGAGGAGGGCCATTCTGATTGTCACTTCCTGCTCACATTATCCTGCTGTCAACAGTCCAAAAGGAAGATTTCCTAGTCCAAAGTCCAAGTCCATCCTTTACCTAAAATACTGAGATCAAGGGTGAGCAAGCAATGCCTTGGAACCCGTTAGGATTGTCCAGGCAGAGAACTCCCTCCCTTAGCCACTCACTTCATTAAAGAGTTGGCCGAATAAAGACTTAGGAAGGCCTCTTCCCTCCATCCCTCCTCCTTCTGCTAACCACTGGGTCTCATAGAGGGCAGAGAGGGGAGGGGAGGGGAGAGATGGGGAGGGAAGGTGTGTTTGCAAGGTCCTCCTCCCCCTCGGAAGCCCCTCTCCCTTTAGCTCACCTGGATCCATGTTGCATGATGGGGCCCAGCATGGAACCTAACCCAGTCCTGCTCCCCGTGATCACACCTCCTCGGGACTGCCTCCCCCACCATTCCGGAAGCCTGAGGGCTGCTTCCGACACCTGGAGTTTCTGCTTCGTACTGAAGTACTTAACACAGAGTGTCACGGGCTCACTTCACCCGGGATCCCTGGATTCGGGGAATGTTCTCCCCGACTTCCGAGGCCCAGGACCTAGCTTGACATCTGGTGTTGAGTAGGCACCTTTAAAAGGCGTATTGACCATAGAAGGTAAAACATCTAGAGGGACCCATTGTCAACTCTGGACTCTGGGTGATGATGAGTCGTCAGTGTAGGCTTATCGACGGTGACAAATGTGCTGCTCTGTGGGGGGGACGTTAGTAGCGGGGACAGCTGCGTGGGGGGGTGTCGGGGGTGCACAGGGACTCTCTGTACCCTTTGCCGTGGGCCCAAAGGTGCTCTAAAAAAGAAAATCTACTTGTTTTGAGTAGAGAGCTGGCTGCTGGAGTTGCACATGCTCTCAGCAGATGGTGCACTACTGTTGTAGAGGACGACATTTGGGATAACACGTTCTTTGTGCTTCCTTGTGCAGGGCGTGAAGAAGTTCGATGTGCCCTGCGGAGGGAGAGACTGCAGTGGGGGCTGCCAGTGTTACCCCGAGAAGGGGGGACGGGTAAGTCATAGCGTCGTGGAAAGTCTTCCGTAGCTTCTGTTCCAGACAAAAGTGCCTTCCATCTCCTGACGGAGTCAATCCCATGCTTTCCTGAGAAATTTAATACGGACGTACTCTTCCGTATCAGAACAAATGATAACATAACGCAAAATTTGGTCCAGGTATACCACGCTCTGAATAGAGAACGGTAACTTTCTTACATGTCTCTTGTTCATCGTTGGGAATAGATATGTATATATAATGCAACTGCGTTTTATAGGTAACCATATATTCTGTAAAAATATTACATAAAGAAAGCATGGTTGTGTCTACCCCCCACTACAGATATTCCGACCAGAGGGCACGAGCCTCCTGCCATGGAGAATCAGTCTCACTTTCCAAATTAGTACTCCTCCCCCCAAATGTCCTTTATGTATCGAATTTCATCAGATAGGTCGGAGAGAAAGGTCAGTCCCCATCGTGGCCTGCGCACCTGGCACCACCTGCGTTACGGCCTGATACTGGGTTTAATGTGTTCAAAGTGACGGGCTTTCCTGTTGCCAGTGAAGCTGATGTTTGGGTCGTGGCTTTACTGATTTTAAAAAGACATTGTTTCTATTTCTCTGTGTAAGCCCACTTCATATGGGGAGCAGTATTTCGTTTTATGACACAGTCTTTTGAGTCTTCGTGCCTTGGGATCCCACTTCCCTAGGGGACTCCTGCTCGTCCAGGGCCAGATTGGGAGAGGTGGTTGGGAGGTGTTGGCCTGCGCCCCCTGTCCCTGTCGCTTCAGAAATTACAGCACCCCGTGGGTGTTCCAAATGCGCCTCACCAGCCCGAATCCTGTGGTCAGTGTTTACGGTCCCCATTCCCACCCTGCAGGAGGAGGACTCGTCTCGGTGGAGCTTGGCCTCTTGGGCATGATGTCACACACCCTCTCCTACTTGAGTCCCCTCCGGAAGCCAAATAAGTAAAACTCGCGATAAGAAACCCCTTTACAGATGTGGCGGTCTCCCTCCCTGCCGTGTGACTGCCCAACCGTCCTTTCCATGCCGAGATCACCCCTGAGGAGGCTTCGGTCCCCACGTGCTGGGACCTTCCTGAGCCACAGTCCTCAGGACAGCGCTAGTTGTTGATGTCGTCAAGGTTCCTCTGCCTGGAAGGGGGACGTTATGCTCTAAGAATTGCTGATTGAAGGTTATGCATCAGCATTTCTCAAGGATTGAGTATTTTTTAAATATATGGAAGCCATTTGGTGAGATTTAAAATCCCCCGAGGACCCTTGCTATAGATTTTCCCAGCGAAGCTTCTGGAGTAGGGATGACAATGCCTCACTGCTGAGCTCTCCCCTCCCCGAGCGCTGGGCAGCCCAGCCTTATATGGGCATGAGGAAGATAAATTAGTGGTTTACAAATATCTGTGGGACTCGCCAGGGTGGGAGGGAATTCAGCTCCAGAGAGACTCTGCATTCTTCTCCATGTGATCAGCCAAACAGAACACAAACAGAGCACAAGGTTACTGGGTCTATTCTTTGTCACTTTTTTTATGATTATTTAATGCAGAACTGATCTGTTAACATTTCCCGTAATGGTTTTATGTGAATTTTGTTCTTCAGTAAAGATGGTTCACTCTGATTATTTTTTTTCATTCAAGGATAATTAACGTACAGTGTTATGTTAGTTTCGGGTCTACAATGTAATGATTCAACAATTGTGTACATTCCTCTGTGCTCATCAAGATAAGTGTGCCTTCATTCCCCTTTATCTGTCTCCTCCCTCCCCCCACTTCTCTGGCAACCAGCAGTTTGTTCTCTGTATTTAAGAGTCTGGTGTTTTGTTTATCTCTCTTCTTCTTTGTTTGTTCGTTTTGTTTCTTAATTTCCACATATGAGTGAGACCATATGGTATTTGTCTTTCTCCAGCTGACTTATTTCACTTAGCATTATATTTTATTTTAATAGATGATGCCATCTACATAGTTATGTACTCTTATAATGCCAGGGGTCTTCTCAGAGCGGTTATTAGGAGGGAGATTTCTAAGGGTCCCTAGGTCTTCCTAGTTCAGTAAGTTTGCATGGAGCTCTTTGTTTCCTCTCGGCCCTCATTAACACATAGCCTGAGACCTTTTCTCTACGTTGCCGAGTAAAGTAGATAATGGACACCTTCCGGTGAATTTGGTTAACGCAAGAAATCCAGAACCCCGTGTGGTTTGACTTGCCTCTCATCCTTCAGCCAGGTAATGATGACATTGAGCTGAGATGTGGCGGCTGTCTGAGTGGTTGGTTCAGGGACAGAGCCGCATGCTGGCCCCCTTTGGGGCCCGGCCTGTAGGCTCCAGCAGGGGCAGCGTGCAGGGGGCCAGGGGCCCCCTGCTGTGTTTGCCTCGCTCCGCACTGCCCAGCGCCCCACGCTGGCCTGGGCCTCGCAGATACAACTCGGGTTGTCTTAGCCGGGAGCCCTGGGGCTGCCCTGGGGACCCAGGTGTACCACTGGGTATCAGTCACCAAGATGATAGAAATGCTGACCGTGAGTGGTAAGGAAAGGCCTCTGGAAGAGAGAGAAATGGCACCATGTATCATTGCATTACCGGGGATATCTGCTATTAGGACGCTTGGGTCTACTTCATCCAAATGCTTATTAAGATACAGTATCCATATCAGTTTCTCAAGCCCAATATGTGTACATTAAACATTTGTTAATTAACAGATTTACCCAGATGTGTCCCTGTAGACGGCAGGGCTATTTCCGTCCTACTCTTGGATTGATAATATTTTTTAAAAGTAATGTAATGCATAAAAATAGCAGCTGGACAGATTCTGCCGTTAAGAGAGCTGAGCGCAGAGTTTGCTCTTTCCCACAGCTTCCCCAGGGTGCCTTGCCACAGATTTTCCCCACGGAGCTTCTGGAGCAGGGACGGCAATGCCTCACTGCTGAGCTCTCCGCTCCCCGAGCACTGGGCAGCCCAGCCTTATATGGACACGGGGTAGAGTTCACTCGCTCCTCACCATGGTGACAGCCGACATCAGAAACTCTATGTTACTGGATAACTTTTGGGCCTGAAGCAGAAATCACAAATGTGCTCTGGATTCTGATTCCAAATGAATTCCCATGTTACCGAATGTGTGAAACGGCTCAGTATGAAACGCTCAGTGTGAAACGTCTTCTCCAGCCCTAAGTGGTGGGCAGTGGGTTGTTGCAGGGGGAGGACTGTTCCTCACAGGCGGAGCCATCCCGCCTGTGGGTCGACGGTCCCAGCCGCCGAGGCATGAAGGGCAGGGTCTGTGGCCCCACAGGGTGTGCACTCCTCTCTCCTTGGCCAGAGCTGGAAAGTACAGAGGATGATCTAGACCTCATCCCCTAGTTCACACGGGAGGGAAGGAGGACACCGACACGGCGGGTAAATGACCTGCTCCAATGCGGTCCCGAATAAAACTCAAGTTTTCAGACATTTGGATGAGTTCTTATCCCAGTGCAGTAATATTCTGTGCTTGCGTTCCTCCTCCTATATAAAGGAGACTCGCTGGGGTGGAGGGAAAGGACACGGGCCAGATGAAAGGAGGTCTGGCCCTCTTTCCTCAAGTTATGACCCCCTGGTCAGTTCTCCAACCTTCTCTTCAGTTGTTCAGGGAATTCAACATAACTTTAGGAAATGAACTAATACAGGGACCTGGGTGGCTCAATCGGTTAGGTGTCTGACTCGGTTTCGGCTCAGGTCATGATCTCAGGGCCCTGGGGTCTAACCCCGCATCAGGCTCCCTCCTCAGTGGGGAGTGTCCTTGAGATTCTCTCTGTCCCTGTCCCCCATGTGCTCGCTCTCTCTCTCTCTCTCACTCTCTCTCTCACTCTCTCTCTAAAATAAATAAAATATTTTTGAAAGAAATGAATTCATACTTCATTGCCGTTTGAGGTCTGCATTTAAAATAAACTATTGTGTATATACATTGTAGTAATTAAAACTTGTAAGTCCTAATTTGCCAACATTCCACAGGGTGATAGACGCAAAGGACGTGGGCCAACTGACTTCTCAGACCTTCTCCACCACTAACGGTCTGACGATCGCCAGCCCCAGACAGAGTGGTGTGGCCCTCTGACCTGTCTCTACCCGTTTTACTCTTTCTTTCTTTATATATTCTGTATTTTCCCTTCTTCCATGGGGTGGAAGGCCATTGGATGGAAGGCATCAGAGTTCATTTCTGTTACAGAACTTCTGTGGGAACAGAATGACACCAAGATTAACAGTACAGAAAGTGCAAGGAGGGCAGGCAAAGTGTCTGGTTTCACAGATAGAGACATCTTTGTCTTTGCTTGTTAACTTACCTAAAAGGTCGTGAAATTCTCAGGTTCTTCCAACTGAGGTCAGTTTTAATTCATTATTTCCGTTCCTTAGGCAGGTTCACCTTCCCCCAACCCTTTGGCATTTGACTGTAAATTAAGGACAGATGGGTTATTCCGACTTTTTAATGGCGTCAACCTTCACAGGGCACTGTTTCCCTGGGCAGTCAGATATCTTAGAAATTGATAAATACCAGACCCTGTTTGAGCCCAAATTTTTGGGAATTGTTGAGATGGTCAGGCTGCAGTGGGAGAAAGGGAACCCACAACTTTGACTGGTTCCCAGAGCTCTGTGCTCAGCCCCTGCGTGAGTGTATGGGCGTCTCCCCATCACTCGGCACTCAGCCAGCCACACTTGCGCCCCCGCCCCCCCCGCCGCCCTGCCGTGGGCCTGACAGCGGGAGCCACAGGTCCGGAGACGAGCATCTCACATGCGAGGTGACCATAGCCTGCGACAAGCTGTGTGTAGCTGTTGTGTTCTTTCGGGCAGCTAAGAGTTTCCCACAGTCTGTGGGTCCCTGGACCTGAGTCAAAGTATGA
This sequence comes from Mirounga leonina, assembly GCF_011800145.1. NCBI lineage: Eukaryota > Metazoa > Chordata > Mammalia > Carnivora > Phocidae > Mirounga > Mirounga leonina. The sequence goes on along the minus strand of NW_023270316.1, from coordinate 2,707,717 downwards.
GTAAATAATTCTTAACCTCACAAGATTCCTTAAATTCAACAACGTAAATCAAAGCAAAAGAAACCAGAGAGATGCCGAGTGAATGGGGAAGCAGGGAAGAGTGGACAGAGGACTCTGGGAGGTGGGTGGAGGCAGGTGAATGGGCACGCAGAGAGACTCATTGTGTTTGGCACTTGCCGTCGGCTCAGAAGGGCAGCGCCCAAGAGATGAGAAAGAAGCCGAGGCCTGGCCCCGGGGAGAGAGGGAGAGGGGCCCCGAGCCGCTAAGAACGCACGCAGTCGGCAAGGTCTTCCCTCCACGGTGAGCTGCAGTCTTGCTCGGGAGCGGACCTTCTCTTCTCTGTTGCCATCATAAACCTCACCCTTCCACGCGAATAGCCAAGATTTCAAAATAAAATGGAAATGGCTCGCTACAGATCTGACAACCGGGGAGAGCCCTGCACGCCACGGGGAGCCTCTGTTCAGATGTGCTGTGTGTGGTCCACGCTGCCACGGCTTGCCACGGCAATGTGGCGGCGCCCTCTGTTATCTGAAGAGCCTCGCTCCTGGTGGGTGGGAACATCGGTGCTGCCGTGGCAGACCTCTGCCCAGACCTTCTTCCGGGCACACGCTTTCTCCTGGTGCACTCGGCACACCTCACAGAAGCCAGCTCCAGCATTTCATGTGCTATCACAGCCCGGAAAGGACAACAACTCACCCAGAAAGAGCAGAGACATCACCTGCGTGCTGGGCTCTTACAACCCCTGTCCACACATAGCTCTCACCTGCTCCCAGAATCGTGTGGTCATTTTCACTGTGCATTGGGCACAGCGCTGGTTCTGGCTCATCTGGTGCCGCGGGGGCTGCAGCAGCTCGCCTACTTGGTCAGTCTCTGCAGTGAAGGTGGTATCCCAGCAGGTGTAGACAGTGTCCACCTAGCTTGTAGATCACATGTAGCGATGCGCTTTTAAAGATTTCTGTTTATTTATTTATGAGGGGGGAGGGGCAGAGGGAGAGGGACAAGCAGACCTCCCCGCTGAGCACAGAGCCCAACTCAGAGCTCAATCCCAGGACCCTGAGATCATGACCTGAGTTGCAACCAAGAGTAGGATCTCAACCGACTGAGCCACCCTTGTGCCCCAGTGATGTGCTTTTAAGAAAACCCCAGCATCGTAAGAAAATCCCAGCTTCCTTTTAGCCGTGGAAGATGACACGCCTTCAACACTCAAATATGCACCGTGTACCATCTACACACAGGGCACTTGTCTAAGAGAAGGGGGTGCACGAGTGAACAGGGGGTGCCTCAAACAGCAGGGGCAAAGGGAGACACTGGTGGGAGGCAAGGTCCAAGAGCAAAAGGTCAGGGACGGTGAGAAGGTTGTGTCCGAGTCCTAGGGAGGTGAGAAGCCGTTTGGCAGACGTCCTTAGAGAAGGCTTGTGACTTATAACCCAAGTCACAGAGCTCATCATGTGGGGAGGTTGGTGAGGTTCATGTTTTGGTGATCCTTCCATTGGGGTCTGGTTCTAGTCAAAGGAAACTAACGGCCATAGCTGGCAACTAGAATTTGAAAACAAATGTATTCGCTTGACACACGCTGATTATACATCCACCGTGTGTCGGCTTCCGTCTGGGCACCAGGAGTACAGAAGTAAACAAAGCAGTCAGTGTCCCGAATCTTTTGGAGATTTCTAGCCCCCTGCTCTCCAAAAGAATTTACTGCAAAGATGGAAATGTTCTATATCTGCACCCCTGTCATGGCTACTTGAGCATTTGAAATGCGGTTCGTGAAATTTTTAATTTTAATTTTAGTTAAAGAAAATTCAAATTAAATAGCTCCCGTGGCTACCAGATTGAAGATCACAGTTCTAGTGAGGATGGAAGTGGAGAGTAGGGGAGAAAAGGAACTCATCGTGAATCTGTAAGAATATTCTGGATATCAAGTCCTAGACAAAAATAAAGCACAAGATAGAGTCAGGGTTTTGTGAAAGTAGGACCTGGTTTTGCAGCCCGCTGGGCTTATGTCTTTACAGAAAGGATGTTATCTCAGAAATGCAGAGACCCATGAGAGGGCACATTGGAAGGGGTGTCTGTGCCAACTGTGATTCGTCGCGCCCTCCACCTTGCCCGCAGCCTCTTGGGGGAAATTTGCGTTTCCAGTGTGAGCTCTGATCAGGGCCTCTCCTTCTGGACACTCTTTGTCCAGTTGCTTTGGTGCAGGAGACCTTGGGTCCTCCAGCCCCGAGCTTTGGAAGAGCAGGCTGTTCTCGCTCTCTTTCTAGCAAGATCAAGTAAGCACTTCCTGAGAGCAAGGCTTTCAGGACGCTGTTGTAGAAACGTGCTAATGGTGCAGCTGGAGAAGAGAGAAGCACTGGCAGGCGCTCTGGCCCACTGTCCACTCTCGCCAGCCCAGTAGGGTAATTATTTCATTTCAGAAGGACCCTTATGACACAAGTCAGGCTTTGATAGAAAACGGGCCAGCTTGGAGCTCATCCAAACGGAAGAATACATGATTAAAATCCTAAAAAGACAAAATTATAATACCGCGTCACTGAATGGACTCAAAGAACATCGTTCTGGACAGAATCTGATGGTTGAAAGTCAATGCTTCGAGAGAAAATGTGTCGTCATTACCATGGAAATCACCGTGTTCTTTACGCCCAGGACAAACTACCCTGGGTTGTTTCCTACCAGTAAAACACACAGTTAACTAAGAGAAGCCACGAAAGTCACTGGTGAAAAGTAATCACAGTGGTTGTGTCAGCCACCAGAGAACGGCCCGAGACACAGCTGCTCATGGCAAGCAGATACTTGACAAATCATGGAGTTAGCAGAGAACACGTTTCCGACGGGAACAGTCCATGTTCGCTGACGAGTAATGAGACATTGACACGTTGGCTGTCTTAGTATCTGAGTGCAGAGGAAGAATTTTAAATGTTTCCTACTGGATTTCTCCATTTCTCCCTCTTCTCACTAACACTACGCACAAACACACCCGAACAGTTGCTTTGGCAGCCTGAGCCACATTCCTTCATAATGAAGAAATCCTACTGTGCTCTTGATCCCAGGTGTGGCTCATGAAGATGGTTGCTTTGGTGCCGCAGACACCACCGATCTTTCCGGAAGGGTCTGTCACTCTGCGGGGGTGGGCACTGTCTCGTTCTGAGAGAACCGCGCATGCAAACAGTCCCCTCAGAATTTATACCTAAACAGACGAAACGTTGAGTAGACATGGTCAGAGCTCGAGCAGAAGAGGGAGCTGCATTGAGAGAAAACTCTTTTTTCTTTTTTTCTGTACTTCGGCAGGTCTCTGTTCTCCCAAGCCCTTGACCATAAACTGTGATCAGATTTTGTGCATGTGTGTGCAGAACCCAAACCATCGGTGAAAGTGTGGTTTTTGTAGAAGCACAGAATTGGCCCTGTGAGGCCGGCCGGCTGGTCGGAGTGGGTGGAGGAGCCCGTGGGAGCTCCCCGTGGATTCTGGGTGGTGGCCAGAGCCAGCAGACCGGCGGGGACACCGGCCATCCACGCCAGCCTCTGGCCTTGGGGGTGGTGACCAAATGATTAAGTGGGCTCTGGTCCAGAGTTGACAGTTGTAGGGAAATGGCCTTTCATGGCTTTAAGGGAACTAGAACATCAGTTCATAGCTGGGATAATGATGATAGCAATGATGTAGGGTCTTGATTGAAAATCTCACACAGACGCCAATGGACTGCTGATAAACTGGGGAAAGAGCAGTGAGCATTTCTGCTGTTCTCCAAACCGAACCAAAGCTCTGCCTTTAGAAATCCTTCGTTTTTCTGACCTCCTGATGGAATGTTTTGACAAGTATAGCATTAAAGCGTTTCCCCTTTCTGTTACAGAAAGAGCACCAGTCTTCAAAGAACTTTGTTTTGTTTTATTCACTTCCAATTCATTCTTAGTAAACAATTGCAGGATTTCTAAAAAGAACAGAGCAAGGTTGTTACCACGCATGATATGCTTTCTAAAAGCCACTCTGAAAATAGAAATGTTTGCTCTGAGTTTGTCTTCTCTCACACGTGGGCAGAGAGTGTCCCAAACGGATTGGTCTTCCTATGGAACGAGCGTGAGCGCCCCACCTGCCCGCGCAGTTCATCTCAAAGTGCTTCCCAGGTGGGCGGTCTTACAGGGGCCAGACGCGCTTGCCCCCACGTACCCTTAAGCAGACTGCTTCTGTAACAAAGAGAAAACCAGTAGAGCGTGTGGCAGTTTTGAAATTACTTTTTATTTTCTTCCAGAGATAGTCAAATAGTAACCAGAGAAAAATGGCAGAAACGACCAGACCCACTGCCTGAGCACATTTTCCGTGCCGAAGGGCCTTTTGAACTTGCCACCTAAATAAGCATATCCCGGGGCTACTCCGGGAAGAAGGGCATCAGGGCCCTCGCATCTCTGCGTTACGGTCTTCCCCCTCAGTCGGAGGGAGTCTCCCTTGTCCTCAGTAGTCACAGACAGAGATGCCATGTACATCACTGGCAGTTGGGTAAGCATAAAATACATTTATTTCTAACCGCTTTCAGTATTTCCAAATTTTCTTAAGAAGCTGCCCGACCTGAGATCCTGAACAGCCTGTGATTCTGAGTCCTCTGGCATCCCACCCAAACTAGTCCATTGTGGTGTAGACAACTAAATCATTCAAGTCGTCCGATGTCTGACTCATATGGGAAGTACAAAGCAGGCCTTCAAAAGGGCATATTCCCCACTGATGGGAAAGGTCAAAATATCCCTGTTCCTTCCCTCTCTGTGTCCAGCCTAAAAGTTTGAATTCTAGAAGAATGGAAGCAGGAAGAGCCGTCCCAGTAACCCACGACAGACCTGTATTGATGACCATTTCCTCCTGAGCCACTGTGAGGACCTTAAAAATCCCACCATAGGAACCAAAGTTTTTGTATCCAAAACACTGCTGGGATGGCTAATTCCTAAAGGATTGGAACCAGAAAGGGCGGGGGGGAGGCAAAACAAAGTGGAAATGAAATGGAAGTCATTAATGCTGGGTAAATAATATCTTTGGCCCCATAGTCCTCAGCTGCCTTGTCAGTGTTGGTGTTTTTTATTAAATTGTTGTCTTTGTGAGGACTGTAACTATTCTTCAAACTTAAAGTCTGTTTTAAATAAAGAAACAGAAGGACAAATGAATTCCGTGGTGAGCTTGGGCTCTGTAATAAAAATTAAAGTGCTGGCATGTTTTAGCTCTGCATGGTAGTAATTAAATTCTTTAAAAAAAAAATACACTTCAAGTGGCAATAATGGTGTTTTGAAAGCCTTGTGAAGATAGTGCTCGTATTTCAAAAGAACCCTAATGTCCAGATCAGTTTGAGGTGTTGCACCCATATTTAGCATCTGTCAGCAAAAGTAGCATTTCTCAGATTTTTTAGAAGACATGTTGTCAGGGCCTCTGAGGGCACACAGGTCTGCAAACGAGATGGGACAAAATTCACAGAATTCTGTAATTCTCTAGGAAGCAGTTCTCCACTGTTTACATTGCTTTTAACATCCTGCTCTGCAGCCCGGCCCAGAGAAGGGGCAGATATCATGCCTGAGGAGCCGGGGGCACCGGCCACGTCCCCACAGCGGCAAGAAGGAGGGCTAAGGAGGAGCCCAGGCAGTTCAAGCAGAACCTGAAACAGGAGGCCAGGCTTCCTGCACTTGGAGGCCTTGGGGTAAATTCCTTCTCCTTTGACACCTGATATTTTACAAATATTTGTATTTCTCTCCAGAGAACGATAGAATTATGGGTCTAGTATGTTGACAAGCCTTCTCCCCACTGTCCCACCCAGGAAGAAGGGAAGGAGACAGGAGACTGACAAGAGTTCTTTCTGGTCTTGGAGGGCTTTCCTGGAAAAATTAACAAAACTCAGAATAGATTTATATAAGTCCAGAATAAAATTCATCTTCAAAACTCCATTAATGGAAAGTGTAGTATATGATTGCATAAGAAAATAATCTAACTCCTAACTCAACGTCGAACTAAAAAATTCAGCTCTCCTTCAACATCAGAATTTTCCTTTGAGGCTTGCAGATAACATTGAGGCCCACTTAAAATTTCAAGACAATAAGATTCATTCCATAGGCTTCACTTAAAAGAAACCCTGTGGTAGACAGGCCATTGACAAGAACTAAAATAAGCCTAGTTGAGCCCCAAGGATATTCCTTTCTGTTCCCTTACCGGCTTCACATTTTTCTTAGAATTGATTTCTCCTTTAGCTGGTGTTTTTATGAGCTTGTTTTGCCTTTGAAAGAGTGTCATTTGAAAGCAAGAAATGCCAGGGCAGTGACATCAGCCTGCTTCTCAAGTGTTTTACAGGAGGTAAACTCCAGAATGTCCTGGAAATGTAGAAGTAGCCTCCACAAGTCACAGAAGAAAGTTCTGTTAGTGCCATAACCATATTAAATGTAAACGGTCATTTCTTAAACACTCAGTCAAACTAGAGGCAAGGAGAAAGAAGTTGAACTGAATAATAGCATGAGGATGTTTAATTTGGAATCCAAGAAGGCTAAGGTAATGCGTGTAGCTACGATACGTAGCTGTATGGATAGCTTCACGTGAGCGTCAGCCATCGTCTGGCCACTAAAATTTGTACCCTCAAAGAGAGCACTGCTGGACACTACTAATGGGTGGTTCCTCAACCAGAACCACCATCACAGTGCACGGAAGGTGGCCCTGCACCACAGCACATGCCGTGGCTGCTCTCCCCAGACCTCTCGAGGAAGCTGCCCCCTAAGAAAAGCTTAGCTTTGACACGTGCCTGCTTCCCTACAGGAAGGAGCCCTCCCCCTGGTCGCACCTGCCAGTACACACGAGCGTGGATGCCCCAGATGTCAGTGCCCACGTGCCACTCTGGCCCAAACCCCTCTGCCCCCAGTGAGCTTTCCCTTCGCTCATCCCTCTGCCAGCCCTCAATCAAAGCTCTTCTCCTCCACATGTACTGATCTCAGCAGGATTTAGGAATGCACTCCATCTCCTAACCTTTTTCATATTAAACAATTGCATGTTGCTTTCACTGGACCACTGACTTCCTGACCCATCACTCATATGAAGACTGCCACCTCATCCTCATCGCCTTTTTCTGAGTTTCTCCCTATCCTCCTTCAGTCCTGGCCATCAGATGTCAATTTATCTTTCGAGCATCTGCCTAACCAGTGTGGAAGGCACAGAACTATTTCCTCCGTGGATCTGGGCGCTACGCTTCTGAACACCATCATAAAATCCTGTCACCCCTCTTTTACCAAACATGCTCTTACATTGGCTCACGTGGGTTGTACTGCCACCCAAAAATCCAGGGGTTTTTTTCAGTAAGTTTTTTGTCGTGTTCCTTTTTGTTTTGGTTTTTTGACTATTGGTCTTCCGTGCATACAATTAATTTTTGAACCCCGATCCAGGATTTTGCTTTTTGAATGCTGTGAGGTTGCTGAAAGATGCAGCCAGCATTTCTGACTTGGAGATAGGGGACATGCGGGTGTACTGCCCGAGTCTTTCTCTCTTATTTGTCCAGTACTAAGCTAATTCAAACACAGACATTCCATGAAGATGGCCAGTAACCAAAAAGGAGATTTCTAAATGTTAATTGCCACTGGTATTTTTAGGACTTTATTTTGAGGATAGCATTGATGAAAAGGGGTATGTGGCCATCTGCATACCCTTGAGTAGAATAATCGGACTAAAGAAGTAAACAAAAAGAACTTTGTGGATGAAAACAAACTTCTTAATCCCAGAAGACTAAAAAGACTTCTTTAGTAGAAGGAAATAAAATTTAACAAAATGGGTGCCCTTCAACAATGTCAGTTATCTTGGAAGGAAAGATGAGTAATGGAAATCCCATGTTGATCAGAAGGATGAATAGATTAGTCCCATGAAACTGGCATTGATGGGGGCGCAGGGCCCTGGACCACCATCCCATGTCCCTTCCCGGCAGTCACGGGAGCGTTCTGAGAAGGTTTCCCAGATAAGATCATTCCCCTTAAAATTAAGATACAATAAATAACCCCAGGATTTTCAAATGTATACATCCCATGTGTGTTTACATATATATGTATATTTATGGATTTTCATTTTCTATATTTTAGGTTTATTATATACTATCTTTGATGTGTGTGTTTCCAGAACAGCACCTTGCTATCATAGAAAACCATTTATCACATGCTCAACATGGCATTTTAGTTATTTTTAGCATTTAATTTTATCTTAGAAATTAAAATGAAGCCTCGTGTGTATTTTGAATGCCCTCAAACTTTATAAGAATACACTATTGCCTTCTTACATTTGTCAAGTTTTTATATCAAACCTAGTCCAGATGTTCCTAAACACTTTGCCCAAGAATTGATTATTTTCAAAAACAGCGAGTATTCTAGATCTACTTGTCCTTTGGGCATGAATATCCCATTCTTTAGGAAACATGAGGAGGGGTCACTGTCCTAGGAGAGAACTCTAGAATCAAACTTATCTCCTCTGGCCTGATTCTGACTGTTCCAGGAATTTAGTGTGTCATTCCCATTTCCACCCATATGCCCCAGTGATCTCTTTATTCTGCTGGCCGTGCGTCAACAGGAACTCCCAGAATTAACCAGCAGGAAGTTGGCTCACAGATAGGAAGAGGGGCAGGGGCTGTGGGCACTGCCAGGACCACACTCCCACCCCGAGTAGCCGGGGGGAATCCCCTCACCTTTGCTTTGTTTTTAGAGAAGGATGCGACATCCCACTCTGGGAGTTTCCAAGTGTCCTTACTATATTTCACAGAAATTTAGAACATAAAAGAAACATGTACAGTTGGATCTTTCAAGAAGTTATTGACAATGGTGCCATTGACTTCCCAGAGCCAGACACCCTGGGGCCCCACGGAGTACCGTGGAGGTGGTTCCTTTGAAAGCAGGGGCACAGGTCCTGACACGGGGTGGGGTCACGCACCAGGAGAAACACTTTCCCAAAACCTCTGAACGGACATTTTTGTCCTAGAAAAAAATGACATTTCTGTCTCTGAAGACCAAGTCAAATTGACCCATTTTACCTCCCTGTGGATTGTGAGCTATTTCAGAATCTGGGAGTCTCCTTCCAACAGGTCAGGGCAAGGAAGGAAGAAGTGCTGTTCCATGTAGTTTGCTCCTGGGGAGTTTGCCCCGTGTTATCGTTTCAATCAAGATCATCAGTGTTATGCTATTGTTTCCAATTCAGACGCATCTTACTGTTTGGATATAACTGTGATTCGTTTTTAACGTGAGCTATTTCTGGAAGGCAAGTAAGGTTTTTTTTCCCCATCTATAACGATCTTTTGTCCTATTGCCAATAGAGAAACCTGGAAAGACAAAATTTCCTACTTAAACTAATTATTTTTGCACTGATATTTTTCTGCAGTGCTTTAAATCCCATCTTGTGGTCACTATAGCAAAGCATATATATATGTGTATATATATATGATTTTAAAACCTTCATATGAAATAATCATTAGTATCTTGTTCCATTTTTTACACATAGCAGGTGTTTCCTATGCCTTCTTGGCAGGCTTTATTGTTTGTCTTTTGTTTATGCATCTAAATTTCCCATTGTCTGGGGCGTGCACAATGCCTGTTATGGAAGATTATTGTTCTGGTTCACATGGTTTTATTTCCAAAATTTGGTGTGGGTTCTGTTGTATGTTGACCACTGTGGAATGATCTACCCCATTTTTGAATAGCCATATGGTTTAGTGACTAAACATTTATTTTTGGACACATAGTATTTCTCAGAGGTGGGATGTCCGCTACCTGTTTTTGCAGTTAACAAAGTCATAATGATCTAACTGTAAGTTCTTCCTGCCAATGCTCTCACTCATTTGGGGGACCTCTTCTACTCCAGTAGCTCGCTTGGGCTGCAGGGTTACCCAGATGGGTTCAGGATCCCCTCACACTTGCCACCCAACCAACAGCAATATGTTGCAAAAGCATCTTGTAGGTGGGAAAATGTTCCACACACGGTAGCCTTCTAGACCTTCCTTGATATTTAATCAGACTTTTGGTAGCTCGTACATTCTCAAGAACGTATTTTATCTTACCTTCATGGAGTGTCCATTGTAGAGCGTTCCGGGTAGTGAACTATTAGACTTCTTTGCTTTGAATAGTAAGAGTTGCGATGTCTCCTGAAAGCTCCTCCCAATGGGATCAGCTAATAACACATTGGAAGCAGCCATTCCAGCCAAAGCGTTGTTCTAGGAAATTCTGTGACAGGTAGGATTGAAACAAGGCTCACTCTTATTTGTGTGGCTTTGTTACCCCCTGAGGGTATTTCCCATGCTGAGGAACACGCCTTCTGATAGTTCCACGGCTCACAGATACTCGGCTGTGCACACAGGATAGAAATATCCCGGTAGCAGAGCTTGAGGACTCTGGGCATCTGCGCTACCCCTGAAATTATATCTAACTCTGCTGAATTTTGTATTAAAATCTGTCACATCTTAATACCACCATCTTTCAGCATCTGTTAAATTGGCTTCGTCCTACCTCTGACTTTTTTTTTCTTTTTTACTACTTTTTAACTGTAAGTTGATGAGACATGTGCTAAGGTGAGCATCCATTCTATTTTTACTCTTTTTTGGATTCTACAGCTCTTCAAGGAGATAACATAGTACTTGACAGTCATAGTCAGATTCTGCATATCTACAGCGTAGACTAAGAACCCTGGAATAACTCCTCAAATTAACCAGCTTGAGAGTTTTCAGTTGAACCAAAGTTTTATTAATATGACAATTATATCCTGTTCCATCTTAGAACTTGCTGTGAATTAAAGGGTAACAGAAGATGGTGCCCAGTTGGGTCACCGGGCGCCATGATGGTGCCTAGCACTTCCTGGTGGCAAACTGTGGATGAGGTACTTGCCACTGCTTTGCATTCATTAATTCACAATCCTCACAAGAGCCTGTGATGTGGCCCCTGGTGTACACTGAGGAAATCAAACTGAGAACAAGAAAGTGAGCTGTCCAAAGTTTCATCGTTGGCACTGAGGAAACCAAATCAGACTCCGGCCACAAAACCCACCCTCTTGACTTCTCCTGGAGGTCCCCTTTTAAAATCTGAGTATGATGGGGGCACCTGGGTGGCTCAGATGGTTGAGCATCTGCCTTTGGCTCAGGTCATGATCCCAGGGTCCTGGGATCGAGTCCCGCATCAGGCCCCCTGCTCGACAGGGAGCCTGCTTCTCCCTCTGCCTCTCTCTCTCTCTCTCTTTCTCTCTGTCTCTCATGAATAAATAAATAAAATCTTTAAAAAAAAATCTGAGTATGATGTTGCACATTTGAAACTCAGTTGTTCCTAATTATTTTTTCTTTCTCAACCTATAATTTCTGCATCAACTATTTCTTTTTCTAAACAAAACCACTAAGCCAGAGAAGAAACAAAAATATATAAAGCCACAATTTTGTAAATTAAAAATCCATCCTTTCCCCATCTGCTTGTATTTATCCTCTCTCTCCTCTCCTCTGGAGGCAGCTCTGTTCCATGAATTGGCAGATCTCCTATTTGAAAACCAGAAGGCTCTCCAAATATGGCAAATGTTCTCCTCATTTTTTTCAACACCAACTGCTCGGCTCCCATTCGGCTCCACTTTCCTACTGATCTCTGTGTCCGCCTACCCCACCTGACCCCTGTAACCTTGTCCTCACTGTACCGCCAGAGCTTCATTAAATATGTGGTTTCCTGCCCTCTTCAGAAACATTCCTGAAGTTTGAGAACCCCCTGAATGGACTGGAAGTTTTTCAGGATGTTCTTAGTATATCCAGGGGTCACAGAATAGCTCTGCCAATGAGCATCCTTGGAGGCTTGTTCGGTCCCAAAACTAATTCATATAACCCCTGGTTTTAAGCCCCGTTCTTTCTAGGGCCCTTTCACTTTAGAACCTACCTACTCTCAAGGGGAATATGGGAGACATTCTGCAGTACAAGAAAATGTGGTGTCGAAGGGTTGCGGAATTTGCTGTACGATGTAACATGGTCTTGGTATGCAGGAGGAAGAAAGCAGGTAGAAGTCTTCACTTTGGAGTCAGAGTCCAGCTCTACCACTTCTGTCTCTCGACTGTGGGGGACTCACATTTATTCCTTGGCCTTCAGTTTCTTCATCTGTGAAATATGATAGGAGTGCCCACGTGAAGTAGTTGCAGTGAGGTAAAATTCTTAAATGCCTCGTTCAGTGTCTGGCAGGTTCAACAAGAGGTGGACATTATCGTGGGCGTGTTATTTCTCCCCAGAGCTTCCACAACTGACATCCTCGTTATCACATAAAATGTAAGTCACCTGGATTTCTGGAGTGGCTGGGTGTGTGGGTGAACATCCCTCCAGTTAAGACAGTGCCATCAGGAGGATGGGACTGGTGGGGCCACTGAAATTATGTGACCATAGGAGAAGCTTTTCAAAATAAGCCCTGGGGCCACCTCTTTAGAGAATCGCTCACACACACCCACATTTTCCTGCTTCAATTATGGAGAGATTCATGACGTTGAGCTCAATTTGGTAAAACAAGACTAAAAATTCAAGTAATAGAAAACATGTCCAAGAGGTAAAATCATCTGAACCCAGGCTTCCTTAAAATTAGCATATTTTATAGTTAATGGTTTTATTCAGACATAATTTAAACATATTGCCAGTGTTTTTTGACAAAGCTTATCTTTGCAGAACTTTTCTGGCTGAAAAAAAAAATGCATTTTGTCAAAATGTTTTTCTTATTAGCCATCAAAACCCAGACTGGAATAGAGAAAGGTCTGCTCTAAGAAAGAACAAATGAGGCTTGTGGGAACGTCCGAGGCCTGAGCACATCTTAAAAGAACATTACAACTGCTGTCACATTTTCGATGACTCTGGCAGAGGGGATGGCCCAGGTGTCTTGTATCAAACTACAGTGTGAAATAGAGAATTTCAACAGGCTTCATCAGGCCTCTGTTCCCTGGGACTAGTGTTTTCTGTTTTCTCTGTTTAAAAGGGAGATGCATGCATCTTTGATTTTGCCTCTGTTTCTACTGGCTCTTACTCTTGTAAGGATAAGTATCAGGGGTTTGCTCATCACAGAGTTTGCAAATGAAACAGAGACATCAGGAAATAGAGACAAGAGGAAAAAAGTAGTGTCCAAAGGAAAATAGACATGGAACAAATTCAGAGACTTTTGGGTCTAGAAAGGACCTCTTCCCGGGCTCCTGCATCCCGGGAGCTTCCCCAGGAGGGAACAAGACTATAGAATTACAAGAAACCAGGCAGGCTTTTAAAGTTGGTTTAAAGAGCTGGGAAGAAATAATAACTGAAGCAAATTGATTACAAGAAACAAAAATAATTGGTAAGATCTGTTTTACAAGGAAACCATTGCTGCAAGATTCCATCTGTAACAAAAGTCATTTTATAAAAGCTGCTCCTGCAGGTACTGAGTGTAGCATTCTCTACAGGCAGCCTTGGGATGCTATTTAAGAGGTAGAAACTCTCCGAAAGACTAGGAAAAACACTTCCGATCTGGTCTACCCTGTCCGTAGGCAAGTCATTTAATCCTTGGGTACCTTTCCTCGGCCCCAGCGGCGTGTCTCACAGGACCACGGTGGAAAGCCATGCGTCAGGATCAGTAGGACAAAGTGACGAATGAGAGCTGGTCCAGAGGAGACCGAAGCACTCTGTCCCCTGGCTGCTCCCCAAAGCCTGTGAGGGGGATCGTGGTTGTGGCAGCAGCAGGTGCATTTGGAAGTGTCCCTGGCAGTGACTCAGAAGAGCACATCTACTCCACGGGCACCGCGGAGACCGGACTTGTGGTCTTGTGTGGCTGCACCAGGGCGTCTCAAAGTACCAGGGATGCTGGGCAAAGTCTGGAGACACTTTCGGTTGTCACAACTAGGGACAGGGTGTTCCTGGCACCTAGGGAGGCTGGAGATGCCCGAAGCACCCTGCCACGCTGAGTGGCCCACAGCAGAATTATGTGGCCCGAGCGTAGTGGCCGGAGCCTGGAGAAGGGAACGCGTGCGCGTGCGCTGGACGGGCTCAGGAAAGCCCGTGCAGCATTCCTCTGGCGACCTTCCCATCTTGCTCCTCGTTTCTGTGCTTGTTTCAGCAAATGTCTGAATTCCTACTGAGTGCCAGTGGCCAGGGGTGGGCTTGCAGACCTCCCCCAGCAGGGGCAGCTGCACACCGCCCCCCTCCTGATGCGCCCCCGGATCCAAGTCTGGAGGGGCCATCGCGGTTGGGCCGTGGACCCCGGAGCCAGGACGCTTGCTGTCAAAGGCTGGTTCCTAAGTGTGTGACGGCATCTTTTCTCATGGCTAGAAGGGTGCTGCTGGAGGCACGTGTGTGGGGTGGGGGGCGCCGTGGGCTCGCATCAGGGTCAGAGGTCCTGGTTGCGCGGGAGGCGCGGCCGAGCTCGGCATCTGCTGGAAGGAAAGAGTTGCACAAGAGCCTCATCTGCCCATCCCCCTGCACACCCCCTCCCCCTCCCCCTTTTCCGGCCTCAGTGGCTCTCCCTTGTCACCCCCGCGTTCCTCTGAGCCACCAGATGAGCCCTTCGCAGGCCAGCCCTCCGCCCAGCCTCCCCGCCCCTCTGGCTCGGAAGGGACTGGCTCTCCTTGGTGCCTTCCTCACACCTTCTGTGCTTGCAGGGTGTCTGGGTTACCGATTAATGAAACTTCTCTGAACACCAAGTTACACGAGGCCCTCAGCCTGCGGGGGGAGATCTGCGTTCAGTCAGAGTGTATGAACCCCGTGGGCTTCTTAAAAGGCAGATTTTGAAAGAAATCTTCTGGGGCGTTTTGAGGGTGGGGTGAAGCAGATCGTGCTTCTTACCCAGGTCTTTTGTTTCTCCAGCAGCGTGGACATCCCGTGTTGGTATCATTCCTCGGTTCATGGAGATCTGCTAGAAGGGGGGCTCCTCCCCTGCCTTTGCCCAAAATCCACACTGATTATAGTTTCTTGTCTATACAGTTTTTTTAATGTTAATATGTTAAGTATGCTCATTTTTGTACATGTGCTAACTTGTTGGATCCTCTTAGAGGTAAGACCATCACCTGCACCTGCCCACACACACGCACATGCACACGTGTGTGCGCGTGTATGTGTGTGTTTAATTTCAGAATATAGGGATTTTCTTTACTAGTGCTTCTGGTGCCCCTTCCCTTGATGTGCCCTCCCCAACCTTAGTCACATGGACATCTGAATAGCCATAGATGCTTTTGAAAAACTAAGTACTTTTTTAAATGAAAGTGCCGTCATTCCTGAGGGGAGATAAACAACGGTTACGCCAATTCATCAAGGGTGACAAGCTGTTGACACTTGTCACGTGTCTTACTGGCCCCGAGTCCTTGGAATGAGTGACCCCCACCCACAACCGAGCACGATTGCTCCAAACACCTGACAGGGCTCCGTTTCAAGGACGGGCCAGAAAATGAGTCCCAGATAATCAAGCCCTTCTTAATCCACCTGGGATTTGCATCCGGGAATCCACTTATCTGCCCAAAGGTCCGTCCTTGGACCCAGCCTGGGCTGGAACCCGAGTCGTCCGCCGTCAGCCGTGGGGGGCAGGCAAGTGCGGACCTTTCAGGGCCCTGGTGGGCCCATCGGTAAGACAGAGATCATGGTAGGCACCCCAGAGAGGTGTGAGGGGTAAGTGGGGTGAGCCAAGGGCCCGCACATCACCATCGTCAGCTTACCATTATTATCATGACTCTTGGCCCCATACCAAGATTTTGTAGTAGCTCTTCTTCTGCTGCGTCGTGTTTCCTCCAGGAGCTTGATGCCGTGCGGGATTAGAACGTGCTTCAGTGGGGCGGCAGACGTGGGCGAACTAGGGCATTGCCACCGCTGTGTGGCTCGTGGCTCCTTTGTGTGCCGCTGGGGAGCCACGCTAACGGTGCGGGCGTGGAAGCCGCTTGGCTGCTCTAAGAGGGCTGGCACGCATCGAGGCATGCACGCAGGGAGAAAACCTCTCCGTGCATTGCTAAACCCATCCCCGCTCCAAATGACTTCCAACCAAGCAATTACGGTGTGATGACATAGTGGAGGACCTTTGTTCTCAGAAACAGCTGCGTAGCCCTGTAGCATCCTCGCTGCCGAGCCAAGTGGAATACATTCTTTCCACAGCACATTTTAAAAGACTCGAGGGGAAAACATGAGGCTTGGAGTTTTCACAGAACAATGCGCACCCATCTTCTGCTCGCTTCCCCAGAGAGAGAGAGAAATGAATCACAGCACCGCTGATGAGCCAAGTATCAAAACAGGTGCTGCAGAGCAGAGAGCATGAATCATGTCTTTCCTTAGCTACCTCACAAATAAAGCAGCGTTTATCCGTGGTAACTCTGTGCATAAACTCTGTACCAGGACTTACACAGAGTAAATACAGTGTTATACAGAGTAAGCAAAGTTGAAGACCCTACTAAATATTACTTAAACAGGGTAACATTTTAACATTAAATTTTAACAATTTAAGATTTAAATACCATGTTAACAAATAAGTGATTTCCTTCCATCTGATCCAAGTATAAGAGAAGGAACATTAATAAAAGAAGTCGATAACCACAACAAAACAGCCTCTTGCGTTTCTACCTTTAGGAGCCCCAGCTGCTGACTTTAATGAGTGAATAATTTATTGTTTCCCAAGCAATTTTTTTCAAGGAGGTCAAAAATAGTTACACATGTTTCCTATTTAAAATGTACACTTTGAATAACAGAAAAATGATCTGCAGATCATTTTTCTAAAGATTCATACTCAGTTCAGTGGTAATAGATTTCTGTTTATGTTAACCTCAAAAGATAGGGTTCAGAATGGGGGTTGAGTGACAGTTTCACTCTGAGTTATGGATATTATTGTTTAAAATATGTACACAAAATTCCACTGATGATTTTATCTAATTTCAACCATAGGATTCTGGCAGAGAATCAACTCCTCTGGGTTTTTTCTTGTAAACATCACTTTTGATAGCATCACAGCACCAAAAAAAAAAAACCCTTGTTTATTTAAGAAACTGTTTGCTCAGACTTTGGGGTGATAATGCTGCGCTCTCGGTGTCCATGCTAAGGATGCTGGCCTTCTCCAGCTATGGAAGGTAATGTCAAAACAAGATCCAGAAAAAAAAACAAATACCAAACTCATTGTTTTCTTGTTGCTTGATTTTCTTTGCCATACCTGCTATTTTCAGCGCTTGTGGGGGATGGCAGGAAGCGAGGAGATCTCTGAATCCTGGAAGGTAATACTTCCCTGAGTTTCCCTCCAAGAGCACGTATGGATTCAGAAACTAATTACATTTTCGGTTGATAAATACTACTATGCCACAGTGCCTACGGGTCATGAGAACTACATTCATAGGTTTATATCAGGTCCAGAGTAGATATTTTTCCTCTTGGCTTTTTAGATTGTAGAAGGTTTTATAAACATGGTACACCAGGAAGATAACAGGGGGAAACAATCTGTCACTATTTTACTTTAGCTGTTTTCAAACTACGCCATCGTGCAAACTGATGCACTGTCCCCCAGAAAGCTGACGCACTTCCAAGCGAAGGGGGTGCTGCGTGCGGTGAATGTGTGCCCAGACTCTAATGACGAAGCATCCCGTCCCTTCGCTGATGCACAAGTGAGAATGATCCCAACAACAGAGCATATTTGCCCCGAGGCCCACTTTGTGAGAAGGAAAAGAAAATTAGGAAACCATGTAAAAGGGGCCGGGTGGCCCTGCAAACATGCAAATTAGGTGATAAGCATAAATAAATTACAGAGGAGCCCACGGAA
This sequence comes from Mirounga leonina, assembly GCF_011800145.1. Taxonomy (NCBI): domain Eukaryota; kingdom Metazoa; phylum Chordata; class Mammalia; order Carnivora; family Phocidae; genus Mirounga; species Mirounga leonina. Next base: position 2,690,023 of record NW_023270316.1, on the reverse strand, counting down.
AAGAGGGCAGGAGGAGGACCCTGGACACGGCGACACCTTGACAGTTCGCCTGTTCTCAACTCCGTCTGGGAGTTTGGCCACCTTAGTAAAATGGGGAGAGGCAGTGGTGGACTCCTGGCAAGTACCCAGTTTTGTGATTTTGTGCATCAGGACACATCCCTTGTCCTGAGGGAATTTTACTAGCAACTTCAACCCTTGAGGGGCCACCCGGTGCGAGTTCTCAGGTGGGCGCCTCGGGTCGTCTCTCACTCGTCCACCGAGGCCACCAGCCAGCTCTAACTAGTTACTTCTGATTCCCTGACTGCTTCTCGCAGCTCCCGCCCGCCTCCCTCCCTGACTGTCTCCAAAGCATGCTTGAAAACTTGGCCCAATTTCACCTTCTTGGGCGTGCCCCTCCCGACCGTCAGCCTGCCCTACCGAGCTCGGTGTGCGCCTCGTGGCTCCAGCATCCTCTGGTCGGTCACTGACTCCTCCGCCCCCGCTGGACCTGTGCCCCTGGAGGAGGCTGTTCCCGGGCACAAAGTGGACACTTAGCAGTGGTCTGTGAGGAAGGCAAGAAGCCAGACGGCTAAGGCAGGCTTAGTTGTCCGTTTCCCGAGCAAATACGAGATTAGAAGGAATTAAGAAAAAAGGAGGAGATAAAAGGAATGTCTCTGGAGGGAAGCAAGAAGTAATGCTTACAGCTTGACAGCAAAGAACAAAAAAGATAAATATTTTTAAAAAACAGAGAATTAGAAGGGCTTGGAAATCTGGGCCCGTCTCATGGAGGGGAGGCCCACGCTGTAGACTCGGTGTTGGCTGCATAAAGCATGGCGATGCTGATAATGATGCTCATGGTTGAGCGCCGCGCTGAGAAACGTGAAGCTACACTCGGTTTCCATTCAGGTCTCCTCCCAGGACCAGCTGGATCTAAAACCCTGGGGACAAGCCCCTGTGGTCTGCGGGGGAACAAGCCTCTCAAGGCATTTAGATGCGTGCTTGCGTGAGACCGACTTCAGTATTCACATTCCAAGAAGACCCCAGCGCGTTGCCTTGCTTGGAACACGGTACAGTGGGCGCAGACTGGGTTCCAGAGACGACTGCACGCAAACGTCAGCGCCCGTCATGTCCCCCCCCCCGATCTGGGCACATTCCTTAATAGCTTTGAGCCCTTCTTCATCTGCAAAAGTAGAAGTTAAAATCCCCCGAAGGTTTGATGTGGGAAGAGAAATGAAGTTTCTAAGGCCACCCACGTGCCATTTGGGGTGGCCGAGTGTTGTCAGAGTCTTCCACTTCATTCAGCCCTCAAACATAAATTGAGCCCCTTCTGTGTAGAGGACTCCAATAAAAAAAGATGGGTAGGATTCTTAGAAGATCACAGCCTAGGGCAGAGACAGAGGAGGGAGCAGAGAGCAAGTGCATCTAAAGAATCACAAAAGAATGACCAGTGCCCCCCACGCTGGCTGTCGGGATCAAGGGCCATTCAGAAAGGTGTCCGTTGAAGCTGGTCCAAGGTCAGGTGTTAAATGGATAAATATTTATCCAGAAAACTCAGTTAAATAGGCCATCTCAATACTCTCAGATAGCAGGTGCACTACACAGCCCATATTTTTAATTTTTTTAATTTTTCTATTGTTACGTTAATCACCATACATTACATCATTAGTTTTAGATGTAGTGTTCCATGATTCATTGTTTGTGCATAACACCCAGTCACAGCCCGTATTTTTTAAACATCAGGAGCCAGCCTCCTTGACGGCTAAGGCTGAGCTGCCTCAGGTCCCGACAATTGCACCTTAAGTCCATCTGATGAGCGCAACCGCGATGCGTTGGCAGGCTTTGTGCTTTTGTTATGGCTGTGCTTTGACATCAGGAGCGCCTCTGAAATCGGGGGCGGGGCGGTACCCTTCCAGGCAAGCCGATCATTGGCCAAACTCTCCACCTGTCCGCCGGCGATGCCGCCCCGGCTCGGAGGGAGCTGCTGGCCGTTGGTGGCGCTGCCGGCCAAAGCCCAGACAGAGGCCGGCACCTGTTTCGAAGTAGAGATGCCTTGCAGGACTTCAGTTCTGTGTTTTTGAAGCATGTCTCAGCCCATGAGACTCAGAGGCACGAGTGGGGCCATATAAGTAGGCTCGTGGCCGTGAAGTCGTGACGCCCTCTTGTAAGCCGTGGTTCTGAGGCTTCCTCCTCCTGGGCCCTGGCTTTGAAAGTGCCCCGCCCCATGCAGGTGCACAACTGGGCACGCCGAGCCAGCGCACGGTGCCTTCTGCAGATCCCTGAACCTGCTCCTTGCTGTGCTCTGGACTCCGCTCAGGGTCGTTGGACATTTATTCAAGAAGCAGTGCTTTATAGTGTAAAGAGTGACCTGCGATTTGAGTATGTATGTCTCGGGGACATTTTTAAAAGCTTCCGCGTTGACGGCATGACTGAAAATAGACTTTTTTGGTATCCCGTGATGATTATGTGGAGGAAACCAGACAGTACAAGTTTTATAGTAAAATACCAAACATGGTCAAGGAGCAAAGTAAGGGGCAGGTCCTATTTCAGCTTGACTTGAATAGAATTCCTCAGACTACACCCTAGGAGGCCAAATATAAGCTGTAAGGGAAGATTTATGCACAACGTGAAACCTCGGAGCAGGACTTAGTGATAGACAGGTCCACACAGCCTTGCCCCGCCGGCGGCCAGCCGGGGCTCCCGCGCCCCCACCCGCCGGGACGCACTGGCGGCCGCCGCCCCCCCGGGAGCCTGGGCTTTTCCTGGCATCCTGAGTGCAGGGCGTGTCTCGGGGCTCCAGACACTACTTGAAAAGGGAAGGTTTCTACTCCTGGCACCGTGGCCTTTCCTCTGCCCAAAACTCAGAGTTTATTTTTACTCGCTGAATGAGGAGGAGAAGGAGCCCTGTGCTCTGTCATGCTCCGCGCCCCTGCCACCTCAGAGCAGGGAGAATGCTGTCGGAAGGAATGTGTTTATAGAAGGGGCAGACTTTATCCCTCAGAGAGCCATGCTTTCTGACTTTAAACATGGCATAAAGCTCGCATGTGGTGAGTCAGCAAAAAAACGTGTCATTCCCCCGCACACACACGAGGGTTTGATTGGCCCGTCTGTTGTAGTCGTGCGAGGCACACGCTCGGCTCCGGCTTCGGAGGTCTGGCCTCCGTGGCTGCCGGGACGGCCCGTGGGCTCCCCGTGGTCTGTCCTGCCTGCTTGTCCCTCCGCCCTGCCTGCCCCTGCCTCACCCTCCCAGGGGCTTGCTCACCCCGCCTGCAGCCGAGGGGACGGCCCCGTAACCAGGAACCGTCTGCTGTCCCGCCTTCCCGTCTCCCCCGTCCTGGAGCACCGGCCCCCGGCCCGCCGTCCCCAGGCCTGACGGCTCCGGCTCACGTTGGCACAGGCCGGACGCGCCCCCGGGGCGGTCCCTGCAGGTCGGCATCTGCGGGGGGTGCCTGGCCCAGTCCAGGAGCGAGGAGATGACACTGGCCAGCATGAGGGGCAGAGCCGACACCTGCTTGTCAAGGGGATGGAGGAGCCGACCCGTCACCCCGTAACGCTCACGCCAGAAGACCCTATCGCTGTTCCTAGAAAGCGGCGCGCCATGTGGGGGCATTGGTGGTGTTTCAGACACGCGCCGTCATCAGCAGACGTCATGCTGGGTGGCTGGCAGGCACACGCACCGTGCTCCCACTGCTTGTGCAGAGCGGGGGGAGGCCGCCCTTCACGACCTCGCTGCGGTCCCACGGCAGGGCGCCGGCCCAGAGCCGCAGCGGGGCCGCCGGCTGGGGCCGCCCGCCTCACACCCTCGCACGTCCCGGGGAGCGCCCCCGGAGCCACGCCCGGCCCCAGCCCAGGGCCCCTGGCCTGGGATGCTGCTGGGTCCCGCGCCGTTCACAGCAGCCCGCGGGGGCGAGGGCGGCCGCCCGTGGGTTACACCGCCCGCCTTGTTGGTGCGGCAGATGCTTTTGGCCCTAAACATTTCTAAACCAAAAAAAAGAAAAAATCCATGTTTAACAAGTACATCTAGTCAACTATACCATGTACTTGGTCAGACCAGCTCAATTTTATTAAGCGCCTATTTCACTTGGCACAGAGTAATTTGAAGAAAAATGTGTCAGCGTCACAGTCCCTTCCGTTTATTCACAAGTGTGTACTGAGCGTGTACTATTGTAGGGTGGACACATGCCAGTGTTTGTGAGACACGACCACCCCACTAGAGATTTATAGAGTCCAGGGGCGCCTGGGCAGCTCAGTCGTTGGGCGTCTGCCT
>NW_023270316.1:2602590-2685770 GCF_011800145.1 Mirounga leonina | reverse complement strand
TCCCTCTCCCACTCCCCCTGCTTGTGTTCCCTCTCTCGCTGTCTCTCTCTCTCTGTCAATTAAATAAATAAATAATAGAATCTTTAAAAAGAAAAATAAAAAAAAGATTTATAGAGTCTACTCAAACTTGGGGGGATCCCAAGAAGACCCCCATGGAAGGCGGGTGGCATCCCTGTCTCCACAGATTCCCAAAGGTTACATAATAACCTGGGACAAGAACCTTGAAATCTTTAATGTCCAAACCAGAGGGACCCCTGACACCTGCTAGCCGGAGGTTCCACGGGTGGGAGCCCAGTGACCACATGCTGCCCCCACCTCGTGCCACGGGTGAGAGACAGAGCCTGGTCCAGACTCACATCCACAAATCAATGCCCCCCCCAATCCCATTTCAAAACTTTTGCGTTAGGATTTCCAGTTTTACACTTTGCAAGTCCACATACAAACTCAGCTGCTTGTTATTCCATAAGGCAGTTGCAAACCATTCTTTAGGGATTGGAAAACCCATTCTCATGCCCTTTGACTTCACTGATGCTCATTCCGGATGACACATTCCCGGGATGCTTTCCCCAGAGGCATCCTATATGGCCGGGCTGGGTGTGGGGGCCTGAGAACCCACAGAGCAGCCTGTCGTTAGACCTGAGCGAGTAATCCCCTCGCTGCAGGGCTGTGGTGCGCCAGTCCCATTCCCATGCTATCCTGGACGTCTGCAGCTACCGCCAGATCCGAGTTAAACTCTTATTTCTTCTACTGAAATCTGCTCTCTAGACTGATAATCAGGTGGACGCTACTTTATTTGTATCTGATATTATCTGTTCAAACTCTTTATTCAATTATTTGGCTCACAAGTGAATTATGAATTCACCGATTTGAGCAAGAAAATGTGGGGTTAAGACTTCTTTCTGTGATACTTCCTCATTCACAAAAAAAAATGTATTCATTTTTAGTAGTGCTTTGGGATTGTTTTTGTTACTTTTATTTTGTTTTCTTATCATTTTGATGAGTCTCGTTGGAATCTCTGCTTCTAGAACGCTGGCTTGGCTGCCCGAGCACTGTAACCCACTGCATGCATCACACTCCCACGTTATGAAAATAGTTGTAATGTCTGCAGGGCCTCGGGGAGCCCATCCTACCACCGAGCAGCAGCGTGCCCTCGGGAGCAAAAGAACTAGAAGCATCCGTTTCCAAATTAGCTAAGTGGGGACAATCAGAAAACCTTACCAGGTAGAGGTCACCAGACCTGGTCATTCTTGAGGTGCCTTGCTGTTCTCAATGCAAAATGTTTAATAATGCTAATGATCCATTGAGTTAGAAGAATTTCCAGAGACCTAACGATGTGTCCTTGTCTGCATCGCTCAGAATGTGTTGGAAGGAAAAGCTGGCTCTACCACTCACTAGGTCAGTGGCCTTGAGGAAATCCCCCACCTCTGTCAACCCCATGCTTTTGTTCTGCAAAATGGAATAGTAATGTTGTTACAGGTATTAGAGGTAGATGACCTTGTCTACCGTATCTGGTGAGTAATGGCTGCCACCGGTCTTGTCATAATGCGTGGCCTCCGCCATCCCCATTGTGACCCGTTTGCCCTTCATGGACTGTGTTTGTGGGCGCGATGTGGTGGTTCTCTCTCTGTGGCAGTCTCATTTTTCTGTTCCTCAGTATTTTCCCTGAATTTCTCAGTGCTCCTTCTACCTCCTTATGTGGTGAGCATCCTTGTGTGCATTTCTTCCAGAAGTTTCTCTCTTCTGAACATGCCATTCCACTCCCTCCCAGGGTGAATTTGGAGGGGATGGAAACAAACATCTGAGTTTTCGATGGTAAATGACAGGAGGTGAAGAACCTCAGATTTGGGATTAGAGAACGAGGAAGGGGTTGAACTCCACACTGAAGGCCAGGATCAAACATTACAAGAATTTGAGGAAAAAGAATCAGCAAGAAGACGGGTCAGCTAGCATCTCAGTGAGGAAGGGGCACTGCAAGGAGCCAAATAGAAGATCCCAAAGAACTACCTGATTCATGCTCCCCGCCATGTTCCAAAGGCCCCGAGTAAGCAAAGAATGGCCCTTCAGAGGAAGGATAACATGTCTGGGCCGGTACTCCCCTCCCAGGTGCTGGGGAAGGTAGGTTCTGGTGGGGGACTAGGAATTCAGGGTCCAGTAGAACAGGGAGTTAGGATTAACTTGCAAGAACAGGAGTGGAGGGGCCCACAGGCAAAGTCCTGGGTCCACAGGGCTGTTGGAGGGGTCCGTGCATGCCTGCACCGCATCTGTAAGATGTGCTCGTGACGTTTCCCCGCAGACATGAACTGTGAGGCAGATGTCCCCCGCCCCGTGCAGAAGGGAGGGCAAGCTACACATTCCTGTTTTCTCCCAGGATGCCTGAGAATCCCTCGCCACAGCATGTCCCCCCCCGACCCCCTGTCTCATTGTGGTTGGGGATCGTTATTGAGTATTTCCGGCCCTGGACGCCATCTGGTCTTCTGTGGTGTCCCTTGTACTCTCTCTTTCTCTGACTATAAGCAAAGTCCTGGACGCACAAGTGAAGGCATTGGGACGCTTTAGCACCAACAAAGTAAGACTAACGAGGGGTTGCCTGCGTCCACGAGTCCCGGAGGGGCTGTAACCGCGGGGTCCATACTGATCGTCACCCCACCTGCACCCCGTGTAGAGAATGACAAGGGGAGAATCCCCGTGGAGTAAGGGAAGGACGCTGGGGATCCCCACGGCGGTGGCACCCACCTGGGGACATGTGGGGCTGCAGACGACCTCAGAACCCTCCAGCGGTGCAAGTTCGTGAGAAACGGCAAATAAAGCTCATCTCCTGCGTTTCTCTTTTGGAACATAAAATGGAGCTTTCTCATTTCCCCAACGAGCTCATTTAAAAGACCCTTCAAAGGAAAAGTAAAATTACAATATCACACTGCACCTTCCGCGGGCTTAGTGTCTTCATGCTAAATGGCTCTCCCAGCCAAGCGTGATTTCCAAAACATAGAGTTTCTAAATGGCAATACTTAGATGTGGAAATTATGTTAGGATTATAATTTTATGACTGTAATACAGTATGACGCAAGCCTTATGTAAAAATGAAATGATACTTGTGTTGAAATGCATTTCAATTCTCTGGGAAATAAGGTTTTTAAGACTGGATTTTAATTACTCAATTTCGGCTCTACTTGGTGCCATAATTCTAGACAATTTCAAGAGAATCTCATTATTAAAAGGTTTTAGAAAATAAACCTTCATTGCATGACTCAGATATAATGAGAGTCAAAATATCTTTTCCCAGAACATGCCTGCAGGACCCGGGGTGGGTGAAAAGACCTCCCTGCAGAATGCAGTGCTGGGCGAGTCCCACACGCCCGCATCAAGTGCATCCAGCGCCTCCTCCCCACCTTCCTCCAGAACAGTTCAAGTAGGCATTGAAAGCACGAGGGAAGAATGTACTAGAACTGCGTGTGCTCCATGTTGGTTTGTCTTGTTAGCTCGGTTTCTTGCATGGCTCCAGGTAGGGACCTCAGCCCCCCTCGACGAGGTGGCACACGGTAGTATTTTATAATCCAGTGCTTACTCTGTACCAGGCACTGTTTCACGCTTTAAGTACATTCACTCCTCTGTTACGATAACCCCATGAGGCAGGTCGCTCTTTTCCCCCTTCCAGACGAGGACGCTAAAGCCCAGAGAGGTCTGCCTGCCCAGCGTCTGCAGTTCTAACCCAGGCATTCCAACTCCAGAATCCATACCGCTCTCCTCTGCTGCCACTAAGTGAACCAGCTGTTAACCCTTTACCCACTGTCTCCTCCCACACCATCCCCAGCAGGATTAGGCACCACAGAGAAATGCAAATGCAAGAAATAGGGTTCCTGCTCCTCAAAAAGTTAAATATGCAATCACGACAGGACCCAGCAATTCCACTCCTACGTGAGTACCCAAAAGAATTGAAAACAGATGCTCAGCAGCTGTTGGTAAAACCGTGTTCCTAGCAGCACCCTTCCCAATCCCCAGAAGGGGGGAATCACGCAGGTGTCTGTCAGCGTGAACCATAGACAGAATGTGGGTGGCCACACAAGAGAAGAGTATTCCTCCCTGCAAAGGAGCAGCGTGGTGGCGCGAGCCACGGCAAGGATGGGCCGCGAAAACAGTAAGCTCGGCAGAAGCCAGTCATGAGGGACATGGAGCATGTGCTCGGACTTACGTGAGATGTCTAGAACAGGCACGTTCTCGAGCGAGAAAGCAAATTCCCGGTTACAGGGGCTGGAAGAGGGAAGAAATGGGAGGTGTTGTCCAACAGGGACTGTTTCAGTTCCAGACGATGATGGTGTTGGTACAACATTGTGAATGTGCTTAATGCCAACGAGCGGTATGCATGCCTGAAAGAGTTAAAAAGGTAAATTTTATAGATAAAATACATATTTTACTATGATTAAAAATAAAGCTAAAGAAAAACAAAGAGGAGTGCCTGGGGGGCTCAGTCGTTTAAGCGTCCGACTCTTGATTTCAGCTCAGGTTGTGATCTCAGGGTTGTGAGGTGGAGCTCCACATTGGGCTCTGCGCTGAGCAGGGAGCCTGCTTGGGATTCCCTCTCTCCCTCTGCCCCTCCCCCTGCTCGTGTGTGTGTGTGTGTGTGCGTGTGCGCTCACTCTCTGTAAAATAAATAAATCAATCTTAAAAAAGAAAGAATGAAAGAAAGAAAGAAAGGGAAGGAGGGAAGGAAGGAAGGAAGAAGGAAGGAAGGAAGGAAGGAAGGAAGGAAGGAAGGAAGGAAGGAAGGAAGGAAGGAAAAGAAAGAGGATTCCTTCCTGAGGAGCTTACAGTCCAGTTAAAGACAGAAAATGACTGTGTAAGGAATGGGTGGGAGCACAGTGGGCTGTGAATCTGAATAACGCGGACGGCGGAAGGGCAGACCCTAGAGAACTCCGTCCGGCATCAGTACGGCTGGCACTTGGCCCTCGGGGAGTGGAGTCAGCCCGGCCGAGATGCGTCCTGAGCAAAGGGCCAGTGGCAGGAGGGAGACAGGCCGAGTCCAGATAGAGGACTTTGGGGCCATCGGGCTGGGCTCCATGCAGGCCTGGAGCCCAGCCCGATGTGGTGGGAGCGGTGTTGGAAGAAAGCAGGTGTCGTGGTGGGAAGGCTGACTACAGAGCGTGAAATGGGGCAGAGAGGAGTCATCCAGCCAGCCAGGCAAGCTGGCCTGGGCAAGACGGGGCACAGGGCACAGAGGGAAAGGGAGAGGAAGAAGGCTTGGTGGCGGGGAGGTGTTTGACATGGGGCCGGGAGCCGGAGAAACGAGGAATGTCACCGGGAAGCTGTGGTCTGGACGAGGAAGGTGGCGGCTGATGACCGGGTGCCTTGGGCGGGTTTGAACGCTGGGGCGAGAAGCAGGCGGGGAGGGGCCAGCTGCGCAGTCGGGGCGGAGGCCTCCCTGGTTTCTGGATGCTTCGGAGGACTGGCCGTGCGCGGGGCGGCCCGGGGGCTTGCGGTGTGCTGGGAGCGGGGAGCGGCGGCTCGGTGGGAGCGCTGTGCCTCCCAGCAGGGAGCAGGGGGCCGGGCGCCAGGCTGCAGCCTGCCTCTCCGAGGAGCGAAGGCGAGCCATGCGGTGCTTTGTGTCCAAGGCCACGTGGCCAGATGGGCTTTTTTAAGGCCCTGACGACCGGGGCTGGTGGGCTGCTCAGTGCCTGACAGACGCTCACAGGCGCGTGCACACGGAAACGCACAAACGCCTTTGACTTCGCGGTCAGAAGTCTCGCCTGATGGTGCCACCGCATCCCGGACTGTGGCTGTTTGCAGATACTCGTCCCAGAGTCCTGCCCCACGTGACACAGCCCGGCCGGCAGCCGCGAACCCCTCCACACCTCGCTCGCGTACGTTTGGCTTTCACTTTATAACTGATCCCAAAACAGGAGACGTCTCCTGATGTTGGAAGCATCCACAGCTGGTGGCTGGAAGCGCCGAGGGAAGGCTCCGCGGCCAGGGAGCCGGGAGCAGGGAGCTCCTGGCCACATCCGTGCTCCACGGAGCCACTGATGCTCCCCAGGCGCACAAGTAACCAGTGGGGACGTGTCTCCTCGGGGGCGTGGGGGCTCAGGTCCGTGAGCACGAGGACAGTTAGGGCGAGTGAACGTCCCCTTCAGAAGCCCCCAGCCGCCCAGCGACGGTCCAGCCACCAGCTTTCCTGTCCGTGCCAGGACAGCTCACTCTTTCTTCTGTTGAGCACTTTCTGCGAAGTAATGGCAAACTCCATTGTTGCCTGCAAGAGAGGGGTTCACAGAGAATTGTTTCCCTCATCGTGGAGAGATGCTCTCTGTGTGAGAGGCCCTGGGGATGTGTGCGTCCTGGGGAGAGCGGCAGGGGCAGGTGCCCATGTTAGCAGGTAACCTGTCTTTTCTGCCTTCTCTCCCCTCACCCTCTCTCTCTGCTTCTCTCCCCCCCCCACTGTCTCTCTCCCTCTCCCTCTCTGCTTCTCTCCCCCCTTGCCATCTCTCTCCCTCTCCCTCTCTCTCTGCTTCTCTCTCTCCCCCCTCTCACCCTCTCCCAGTCTCTCTCTGTCTCCCCCCACCCCCAGTCTCTCTTTCTCTCCTCCCCCCTCTCCCACCAGCCCTCACTTTGCAAAGTTACATGACAATGTGACACATTCCGCCTGTAATGCTTATTCACCTTTTTAATTTTATTTTATTTTATTTTATTATGTTAGTCACCATACAATACGTCATTAGTTTTTGATGTAGTGTTCCATGATTCATTGTTTTCGTACAACACCCAGTGCTCCATGCAGTGCGTGCCCTCCTTAATACCCATCACCATGCTAACCCATCCCCCCATCCCCCTCCCCTCTAGAACCCTGTTTGTTTCTCAGAGTCCATCGTCTTTCATGGTTCATCTCTCCCTCCGATTCCACCCCCCTTTCATTTTTTGCTTCCTTCTCCTAATGTCCTCCATGCTATTCCTTATGTTCTTCAAATAAGTGAAACCATATGATAATTGACTTTCTCTGCTTGACTTATTTCACTTAGCATAATCTCCTCCAGTCCCATCCATGTTGAGGTAAAAGTTGGGTATTCATCCTTTCTGATGGCTGAGTAATATTCCATTGTACATATGGACCACATCTTCTTTATCCATTAATCTGCTGAAGAACATCTCCGTTCTTTCCACAGTTTGGCTATTGCGGACATTGCTGCTATGAACAGTGGGGTGCATATGGCCCTTCTTTTCACCACATCTGTGTCTTTGGGGTAAATACCCAGCAGTGCAATTGCTGGGTCATAGGGTAGCTCTGTTTTTTATTTTTTGAGGAACCTCCACACTGTTTTCCAAAGTGGCTGTACCAACTTGCATTCCCACCAACAGTGTAAGAGGGTTCCCCTTTCTCCACAACCTCTCCAACATTTGTTGTTTCTTTCCCTGTCCATTTTTGCCATTCTAACTGGTGTAAGGTGGTATCTCAATGTGGTTTTGATTTGAATTTCCCTGATGGCTAATGATGATGACCATTTTTTCATGTGTCTGTTAGCCATTTGTATGTCTTTTTTGGAGACGTCTCTGTTCATGTCTTCTGCCCATTTTTTGACTTGATTATTTGTTTTTTGGGTGTTAAGTTTGAGAAGTTCTTTATAGATCTTGGATACCAGCCCTTTGTCTGTAGTGTCATTTGCAAATATCTTTTCCCATCCTGTGGGTTGCCTCTTTGTTTTGTTGACTGTTTCCTTTGCTGTGCAGCTTTTTATCTTGATGAAGTCCCAAAAGTTCATTTTTGCTTTTGTTTCACTAGCCTTTGGAGACGTATCTTGAAAGAAGTTGCTGTGGCTGATGTCAAAGAGGTTATTGCCTATGTTCTCCTCTAGGATTTTGATGGATTCTTGTCTCACATTGAGGTCTTTCATCAATTTTGAGTTTATCTTCGTGTGTGGTGTTAGAGAATGGTTGAGTTTCACTAAAAGGATCATCCACCACGACCAAGTGAGATTTATCCCTGGGATGCAAGTGTGGTTCAACATTCACAAATCAATCAATGTGATAGAACACATTAATAAGAGGAGAGAGAAGAACCATATGGTCCTCTCAATTGATGCAGAAAAAGCATTTGACAAAATACAGCATCCTTTCCTGATTAAAACTCTTCAGAGTATAGGGATAGAGGAAAAATTCCTCAAGTTCATAAAATCCATCTATGAAAAACCCACAGTGAATATCATCCTCAATGGGGAAAAGCTGAGAGCCTTTCCCTTAAGATCAGGAACATGTCAAGGATGCCCACTCTCGCCACTATTGTTCAACATAGTACTAGAAGTCCTAGCAACAGCAATCAGACAACAAAAAGAAACAAAATACTCAAATTGGCAAAGAAGTCAAACTCTCTCTTTTCGCAGATGACATGATACTTTATGTGGAAAACCCAAGACTCCACCCCCAAATTACTAGAACTCACACCACAATTCAGTAATGTGGCAGGATACAAAATCAATGCACAGAAATCAGTTGCTTTCTTATCCACTAACAATGCAACTGTAGAAAGAGAAATTAGAGAAACTATTCCATTTACAATAGCACCAAAAACCGTAAGATACCTTGGAATAATAAAGAGGTAAAGGAACTATACTCTAGGAACTACAGAACACTCATGAAAGAAATTGAAGAAGACACAAAAAGATGGAAAAATATTCCATGCTCATGGATCAGAAGAATAAACATTGTTAAAATGTCTGTGCTACCCAGAGCAATCTATACCTTCAATGCCATCCGAGATCAAAATTCCAATGACATTTTTCAAAGTGCTAGAACAAATAATCCTAAAATTTGTATGGAATCAGAAAAGACCCCAAATCGCCAAGGAAATGTTGAAAAAGAAAAACAAAGCTGGGGGCATCACGTTGCCCAATTTCGAGCTATATTACAAAGCTGTGGTCACCAAGTCAGCATGGTACTGGCACAAAAACAGACATATAGACCAATGGAACAGAATAGAGAGCCCGGATATGGACCCTCAACTCTGTAGCCAAATAATCTTCGACAAAGCAGGAAAAAATATGCAATGGAAAAAAGACAGTCTCTTCAATAAATGGTGCTGGGAAAATTGGACAGCCACATGCAAAAGAACGAAACTCGACCATTCTCTAACACCATATTCACCTTTTTTTTAAAAAAAAATAATTTTTATTTATTTGAGAGAGAGAGAATGAGAGACAGAGAGCACGAGAGGGAAGAGGGCAGAGGGAGAAGCAGACCCCCTGCTGAGCAGGGAGCCCGATGTGGGACTCGATCCCGGGACTCCAGGATCATGACCTGAGCCGAAAGCAGTCGCTTAACCAACTGAGCCACCCAGGCGCCCCATATTCACCTTTTTACATGTGGTCATTATATCAACTACATATGAAACGCAGTCTATAATTAAAAATTTTTCCCAACAAAATGTTTCACTACTGATGCTTTAGATCCAAGTCTTTAATTGCACTTGAGGGACATAGAATAAAGTAGATAATAAGTAAGAACCCCCCAAAAAGTAAAAGGCCTGAAGGAAAATGAGACTAAAATAAATGGGATGTACTCTTTTCTCTCTTCTATTATTTTTAAATCTTTAGATTTACAGAAAATTTGTTCAGAAGGTACAGAGACTTCCCCCATCCTCCCCCACCTTCCACCCCCAACTGCCCACTATTGCTAACATCTTTCATTCGGACGGTACATTTATTACAACTGATGAACAAATATGGACCCGCCATTATTTTTTTTTATGGGAATCTCTCTTTGGGGATTTGTGCCATTAAATAATGCAGATTGAAAGGGATTTTTAACAGCCAGCCCGGTGCTTGTGAAAATGCACGCAAGTCTCTCTCACTCTGTAAGTGGAGGGTGGTGCGCCCCCACAGTAGCTTTCTATAAGGAATTACCCTTGACTTCAGTGGGTGAGCTCTGTACTTGGACAGGCTCCCAGAACGATGGGATTTAGCCAGCAACAATTTCTAGAAAATAGAATCATTTTATTTTCTCTGGAACATGCCTTCATGACTCGGGTTTACATTAGCAAACGATCAAACACACTCACCTTTTTCCTTTTTTATGACTAGTGCTCTCCAAAAGATAAAGACCGAACAGCTTGTAATTAAACTCCATATCCATCTAAAACTAAGCCATTCAAGTTTTGAATAGAAATGACAAGGCTGACCTTTTATCCTGTAAGGAAGGAAGGAATTAAACATGGTTTCTAACCCCTAATGATAAAATAAAATCAACTTTGATATTTGAATAGCCGCGGCTTCTTTATTCCAAACAGCAAGCATTTGTCTTCCATCGTATGTTTAAATCATTGAACATTCCAAACCGTGTGCACAGAGAAGTTTTAGGAAAAGGGTCTAGTGAGGATGCGGATGTTCTGTGGTTTCATTTCGTGTTTCAGCGGGAGCCCTGAATTCCTCAAGTCCTGAGCCTGCTCTCCCTTCTGAGAGCCCGGGTTCCTCGGACATGACTAATGCGGGACTATTCACAGCCTTACCATCCTTGGTCATAATGTTGCTCGGGGCCGGAGCGGGGCTGCCAAGACCACAGTGTAGCCCTGTTAATATTACATGACAGTTGGAGATTTTTTTGGAAAACCTCCTCTGGTCCACTGTTTATACAGCCCATTGATATTTGTCTGAAGATAATTTTACAGTCCGTTTACTTACAAATGCGTCAGAAGAGTCGTGGGCTACTCCTTACAGAGCCTCTGCCAGATATAACTAATGGGGAAGCGGACTGTGTAGGCCCGGAACCTAAGAACCTGTCAGCATCCCAAACCACCACTCGGTCGCCCTGGCCTGTGCCCATTGTCCGAACATTCCAGTCATCAACATTTATGGGCTGGATTGGGGGGAAGCACATCAGAGGAGAACTTTACAAAGCGAATTTCTCACTTCTCATTTCCACTTGGTGATGGATGCATATGTTTATAGTCGTAGCCCGGTGAACTGTTTGTCACTGTCGGTCACCACAGAACCAGGCTGGTGGTGGCATGTTTCACCGCCTTGGAAAAGCAGACATTTTGGGGGTAAATCAGAGCTGGAAATATTGTCTCTGAACGGGACTGCCACATGCAAAGCGACGTTGTGGAAGGCATGATGCGTCACATGGCCCGAGACCCGACGTCATTATACCAACTCCCAGTCCTTCCTGGACACAGAGGAGACACTCAGCTCTGTCCTCGGGGGCCGAGGACACTCAGGATGAGGCTGGCACCCCATGTTCTCGTATTCTTAAGTTTATTTGTTCTTTTGAGCCCCATGAAAAGATTCTCTAAGGCCACATTTTGACAGCCCTCCTGTTTGAAAAGATGGGCTGATATTTGCTGACAGCAGCTAGGTGGGACCTGAGAAAGAAGCTGTCCGCCCTGGGAAAACCCCAAGCAAACACAGACCCCCCCAGGAGCCCACCTCCCCAGGCCATACATATTCTGAGGGCTTTGATGTTATTTTTAGAGAAGCACAAAAATCTGAGTCTAAAATTGGCTGGCTTTCTCTGTGCCTGCTTCCCTTTCCTTCTCTCGTCCCTTCTCCATCCTGGCTGTTTCCGGGACTGTTTTGATAATGCCGATTTAGGGCGAAAAAGGCAAAGCATGAAGTGTATTTACTTAAGCGCAACTAAAAATAATAAAATGCATCTCTGTTACAAGGAGACTTCAAGCAGCCTATTGAGTTAACAGCAGCAAATGTAAGTCAGCAAAAGATGAGACACACAATTTAGGGCCATCGCTGGCCTTAGAAATGGAGTTAGGAAGAGCACAGTCCCCTTGGGATCATCCCGCCTGCACCAGCCCAGATGCAGGTCAGAGTGGGAAACCATCCAGCTAGTTGGGGGACCACCAACCAAATCCATTTAGATTGATTTGTAAAAATCACTTCATTTGGACCAAATCCATTTAAGAGGGTTTTGTTTTTTTTTTTCCCTTCCTTGACTGTCTCACCGTATTTGTCTTGGCTTGCTTAGGCCATTTTGTCAAGAGATCAACTGCAAATTCCTGCCAGTTTTTAGTTGAAAGAACCTTCTTCGTTGGCAGGAAAATCAAGAGAACACATACATTGTAAAGCATCCTCTCTACACTGGTATTCAGGTAGCTCTTGCGAAGGACGTTGCAGACATAGGTGGAAGGACAGAGAAGTAGGAGAGAGAAGCCGTGAATCGCATGAATCGCACACTCCATGCCAGCCGCTCAGCTCACGGAGTCCTCACAGAAACACTCACTTTATACACGGTGAGCCTGACCTGAAACCCCTTTCCCGGAGTCGGCCCGGGAGAAAATGTGTTCTTCCTGTTCACCCTCAAGCCTGGGAGGCTGGAAACCTAGCTGAGAAGCTCACTCCCGTGGAACAGCCGGGAGACCCTGCCCGATGTTTTAGGTCAGTGACAGATTAATGCTGGCATTTGGGGCAAACCTGGGCTGTCCCGTCCCAGCATGGCTGGGAGTGAAGGAAATAATCCAGCTTCGCCCATCATGGGTGTCGAAGTGACTCTGTGAGTTTGGTTGGCTCCCAGACCCGAAGTCTTGCATATCTGACCCATTTTACTCATTTTCTTTCCCACAAATTGACAAATAACAAGTGTCGGTTTCAGCTTAGGTCTTGTGAAACCTTTCGTTCTCCAGATGCCTGTCATTCCCCGGGCGATGCAATCTACTTTTGTGAAATGTATGATAATATTGGGACTTTTGGAAGATGGTTTAAATTGGGAGGGGTTTGTCATGAAAATGTTTTAAAATGTAAATTCCCACACAACCATCCGAATTTGTTTTAATCTAATTATATTTGCAATCCGCGGTCTTCCTGGCAGGAATACAAGAGGCCACCTGCTCTCTTCAGAGGGAAAAACACCGCTTCCAGGCTGAGGCAGGCGGTTCCCAGTGAGGCTTGCTTCGGTCACGGCTTTCGTAGCCTGATAATTGCACAAACTCCTCCTGTAAGATGCTTGATTAAAATTCTTGATGACTTTGGTCATCGCCACAAGGCTAAGAGAATCTAATGTTCTTGAATTTGTTCCATATTTATAATATACCCAATAACCGTGTGTAGTAACCAAGCTCTCCCAAACACACAGCCAGCTGTATTTCTTTTTTTTTTTTTAAAGATTTTATTTATTTATTTATTTGAGACAGAGAGAATGAGAGAGAGAGAGAGCACATGAGAGGGGGGAGGGTCAGAGGGAGAAGCAGACTCCCTGCCGAGCAGGGAGCCCGATGCGGGACTCGATCCAGGGACTCCGGCCAGGATCATGACCTGAGCCGAAGGCAGTCGCTTAACCAACTGAGCCACCCAGGCGCCCCCAGCCAGCTGCATTTCTAACCTTTAGTAGGGTCTGCGAGCCGGCTGGCCCTGCAGCCTCATTAACCAGCCCGCCAGGGTGGTGGCTGCCATTCTAATTCATCCATGTGGTGCATGTGCGTTGTACAACCTAATCTCTTATAGACACTTGGGAGACCAAGTCACATGAGCAACCAAAGTGGGAAAATTCCCGAGCGGACGAGAGATTGAAATAAGATGTTAGATGTTTTCTGGACATTAATTTGCTCTGTGGCTTTTGAAGGTTTGGTCAAAAGGAAACTTCCATCCCTTTGCTGCCCATATCCTACAAAATGGAACTGGGAGAAGAGGTGTGGAGCAGTTTTTCTAGCCCAACGTCGATTACAAACCAAGGACAGTAAGAGAAGTATCATTTCATAGGTGTTCAAGCTTATGTTCAAAATTATAACTAGAGAGCAGAAAATCCCCATGTTTTAGATATTCTCCACTAACTTGATTTCTGGGTCCTTGAATATGATCCTCGTTTATATCACAAACACACACACACAACAGTGTAATTATCATTATGACCTATTCTATCATCTTACAAAGGAGGAAAATAGTCACCTCTGAATGTGCACAATGCTACTTATGATCGATTAGATTAAAGAAAACGTCCTCATTCTCCTTCAATAAATCAGGGAAAAGGGCTCTTCAAAAAATGAAATGTTTCAGATGATTGACCTGGATCTCTGCCTCCTATAGGGATTCTCACGTTCACGAGCACACACTCTGAGTTGCCCCCTGAAGCCTGATGAGTTCCACACTTTGGCCAGCATTCCGCTTTGTAAGTTTTAGCAGAGAACTACTTAAGAGGAAAAACAGTCTCACAAATACACTTATATTTTAAGAAGAAAAAAAAAAAGATGTAGCTCTTGGGGCTTCCAGTGCCTCTTAACAAAAAACATCTGCTGGACTTCCTGAATTTTTCTAAGACCTTGAGAACACACCCACACATTTCCAACTTCTGTCCCGACCATGGGGTGGGTTTAGCAACGCTCAGTTTTGTAACCAAGGGTTTCATCCACGGTTGTTTGGTTTTGCTTTTTATTGTAAATGTGGATCCATTTGTTTATTCCATCAATACAGTCCTGATGACCTCGTTAGTCTGGGAGGAGGGAGAAGCAGAGAGCAAGTTTACAGGTAAAAGCATCATCAGGACTCAGACTGAGGCTGTACTTGATGGGGGTTTGGTCGCGTTTTGTGCTGGTTTGGGCTTTGCTCAAAGGAGCCAGATCAACTCATTTTAGTATGATCCGTGACCTTTACAATGGAAAACAGAGTAAACTAAAGTAACGTGAAATACACAGCATAAGCCATTTCATGAAGGTGTGAACTCAAGGGTACCTAATTGGATGTGTGGAGAAGAGACAGTGGGGTTTCGTTGGCATGTTTGCCCACCCATGGGCGCTGAAAGAAACAAAACTTATTTCTAAAAGAGCTTCTTCAAAGTCCGCGTTTTGTTTTAGGAAAACGTTCAGCTCTGTTACTTTCTAAGCAGCTCTGCTTCTGAGCAGCCCAGACTTTGACTTCTCATCTCGCTGACCTAAAGTTCATAGCCACTCACACCTTGAGAGTCTCTTGGCCTGAAAGCCCTTAAACTGTGTCTCTGTGAATCAGTTATTGTTCAAAGCAAAAAAGGATAAGGTAGCAAAACGTCTACTAAGGATGTATTTTGATTTCTCTGACTTAATCTAATTACCTTTTTAAGGTGAACTTTCTGGGTCAGTGGCGCTCTTCGGGTCTGACACGTATTTGAAGGTTCTGCTCTTCCTGGAAAATGGAAGACTCATGAAACTCAATCTGTTATAATCGTTCACGTATTCAACAAGCCCGCGTGCAAGACTGTGGTGTGGGGAGGAGATGCAGATTTGCAGAGGCACGGCGCCCCCCCACCCACGGGCGCACCTGGCGGGAGAGACGGCGGGACGCTCTCCTAGCCCAGAAGTGAGGTGCCCCCCCAGCACGCCCTGGTGACGCCCAGGGTGACGTCACACAGACAGGCCCTGGATGGGCTCACCCATGGAAGAGAGCAGGGGCCAGAGGTGGAGGTCTGAGGGGCAGTTCCTTTTAAGGAGCAGAGAAAGAAGGAGGACCGGTCTGCGGTGTCACGTGCCTCGGGAGGAAGGATGGAGTCAAGACCATTTTTAAAGCAAGGGGTTGAGAAGAGAAAGGGGGAGGAGGGTGGGAGCTGGTGGGAGGTGTGGACTGGAGGAATTATACAAGCCCTGTAAAATCCAAACGTGGCAGATCATTTCAGAGATCAGGCCGGGGGGTTGTGTTTGGAAGATGGACTTTGCTCAGAGGGCCAGCAGCACATCCAGTCACAGGTGCCCCGGAGGTGCTCGGGAGGGTGGGACGGGTGATGGAGACTCTTGAGGACCAGGCACTGGGGATGCCGGGGTCTCATATGTGTGTGTCGGGAGATGCGTGCTCGGCAGTGCCGGGTGGGATTCCCGGCCCCCTGCACAGCCCAGCCTGCGTGCTGCAGCCCCAGTGGGTGCACCTGCCCTCTTTGTTCAGACGCCGCAACGGCGGCTCTAGAACTTCAGAAGTTTCAGTGGAGTCATTTTAGACTCAATCACCTCACTTTTCCCCCTCGGTTTTTAGTTTCTGGGGATTCTTTTTAAGATTTTATTTATGTATTTATTTATGTATTTATTTGAGAGAGGAAGAGAGCACGAGAGGGGAAAGCAGATTCCCCGCTGAGCAGGGAACCCGACGCGGGACTCGATCCCAGAACTCCAGGATCATGACCCAAGACGCTTAACCAACTGAGCCACCCAGGTGCCCCTCTGGAGATTTTTAAGAGGGGAGAGAGAGACAGATGTCTCTGCCCATCAGCCAGGGGCCTTTGGCTTCCACGCCCATCAGTGTGTCCCGGAGAACCCAGGAGCAAGCAGGGGGTTGGCTCTGTGCCTTTTTGTGGTCGTGGGCATGAGCTTGGAAGGCTGAGCTGAAAAGCCGCTAAAGATATGGAAGTCCATTCATACTTGGAGACCATTTTCCAGTGAGTCACTATCAGAGGGTAAAGCCATGCCATGCTCTGCCTCCTGAAATCCTTCCTGGCATGTCAGATGGGGGCTTCCGAGAACGTGCTTTGCTTGACAGACAGGAATATCTGGCTCAAAGAAATCACTGCTGAACTGAGCAGCTCGTAACCCCGGGACAGCATTGCCCGTGACTCCCAGATGGAGAGCAGATAGCACGTTCGTCACCAGCAGCGTGTCTGAAATCAGGGAGCGGGGGGAGGGGCCTCAGCCATGCGGGCCTGGGGCTTCTCTGTCTGAGCAGAAGTGGGGAGAAGCCATGGGTTCACCAGCACTCGTCGGGTGCAGGACACCGCCCAGCGGGAAAGGCTCGTCGAGGACAGCCCTGCCGTCAGTCTTCAGCAAGTTACACTGGAACCGGGAACGTGCCAGTAAACGAGCCGAGGTGGTCTGCGTGCAATCCCATGGTTGCATGACCTGCTCTAACAGGAAACCAGGCCCATCTCGGGGCGCGTTCCAGGCAGGGTTAAATTACGGGGGGCAAGTGCATAAGGTATTACGGTCTAGTTACAAACTTAGAAGGGCATGGTGGTTCTTTAATTTATTAATAAGCCAAGCTGATTTCCCTCTTGCGCTGCTAGAGGTTGACTTCTCATCATGCTTATCTCTTGTTTTCTCTTGCATGTTCTTCTCCTTTCTGTGTCTATACTTCTCTCTCCTTGGCAGGACTTCTAGCTCCATTTAGGATCAGAGCACCCATGAGGTCAGCGGACTGCTTGACTAAGTCCTGCTCGCTGAAAGGTGCAGGAGGGCTGGAGCCTTGGGCTGCCAGGGCGGGGTAGGGGATGGCCCTGGAGGCCAGAGCGCCACGCTCCCGTGCTCATCGTGGGCGGGCGGGGAGTGGTGGCATCCAGATGGATGGGTTGCTGTGAACTGAGTGAGGGACAGAGAAGGAGAATGGGTGCTCGCTGTTCTTGGGTCCTTGCTCAAGGGAGCAGGGCTGGAGGAAACAAGGTAGCAAGTTCACTTTTGGGTCTAGAGTGTCTGCGGGTCCGTAGGCAGAGGGGCAGCTGTGGGATGGGGGCTGGCTCCTCCCAGGCATCCTGACGCAGGGAGAGTGGACCAGCATCCCCAGCTGGAGCGAAAGGAAAGAGGGGTCATGGCAGAGCCCAGTCCTTTACAGGACGGGGACCAGGAAAGGGGGCACACAAAGGTTGGGGGTGCAGAGAGACCCCATCAAGAGCTGACGTCCACAACGCTCCAAGGATCTGGAAGGCCACGGAAGGCCTGCAGCAGCCTTCACACCACCGCGTCCCGTCCTGCGGTGGGGCAGAAAGCAGCTCGCACGGGTTCAAGGTGTGAGCGGGAGACCAGAAGTCGCTGTGGAACGTGTCCGGGTTCTGTCTGAATTCAGGAAAGCTGCTCACAATCGTGACACTTCCCAGAGTGACGAAGCACATTCCGAGGGGCGAGGGCAGGGCAGCTGGGCGCCTCCCCCGAGGCGTCTCCTGAGTCCCGCCCGAGGGACCCCGCGGGGCTGCACGCAGCGGTGGCCCAGCCAGCTGCCATCTCGGTCCGGGCCACCGTCGGCGCCCGGCCACACAGGTGCAGAGAGAAGCCCCAGCGCCTCCCCCGGTGCCGCCCCCCGGGCTGCTCACACACACGGAGCACGGCCAACCCAGAGGCCACGATGATGGCGGACAACGAGACAGACACGGGGAGACAGCTCCTAAGACGGAGAGCCAGGCTTTCTGGGGGCATCTCATGAAGATGCTGGACTCCAGCTGAGCGGTGGATGAGCTACAACGTGAGTATTCTGACCCCGAAGACAGCAGGGACTTACTGTGTTGATCACACTTCCTCTAGGACCACGTATCGTGTGTCCCCATAATCACTCCCTGTGTATCGAGTGAGCCGTGGGCATCCTCACGTGTCACCTGGGATGACCTGGGATCACACCAGGAGCGAGTGTGTGCCTTGGAGATGGAGCTCTCCTGCGTTGTTGCCTTCCATTTTGTGGATGAAAATTGCTTTTTTTTTTTTGAACAAATGCCTTTGAGAAGAACGAATGTTCTGGAGGCTGTTTTGCCCCATGTCATGAGAACAGTGCAACAGCTGAGTCACTCCTCTGGAATGGATGTTAATGTCATTTGGTTTCCTCCCGCCCAGGACCCCGGGTTTCGTGTCTGCACAAATGAGCCATCCATTATCTTTCCACCAGACTGAAAAAAAGATCAATTTCTCGTGGTTTGTTGTTCTTTTTTTAATTGCGGATGTGTGTTCAGTGTCCGTCCAAATCACTCCAGGCCGGGGAGTCTTCGGAGGGAAGTCCAGGATGTCCAGATAGCCATCTGCGGTGTCAGACAGGACTGCGAGCGCCAGCCCTTTGTTCGCGGGATTTATCCCTGACGGCGGGCTCAGACGTCCAGCTCACACACGCACCCTGCGCCCGGTGACAGTGCGTCACGTGGCTCTGACTGGCCAGGAGCTCCAGAAACGGGGGCACCAGGGGTTACTACTGGTAACATCTTGGCAAGAACACTTTGTGGAACAATTTCCAGAATATCAGATACTTTTAAAGATGTGAATAAGGAAGGCTGAATTTTGAGCTGCTTTCCTGTCTGCCAGGGAAGCTTCCCCGGCACCAAACTCAAGGGCAGCGTGGAGTACGCAGAATTAACGGACGAGAACACGCCAGGCCGCTCCCCACCAACTAGCCGTGTGACCTGGGCCGGACCACTCGGGGCCCAGAGTAGGCGACGTCTTTCTCTAGGAGCTGTCCCCAAGCTTGTCATTCCATGTGTCCACGGGTAAAGATGTGTCTAGGTGCCCCAAGGTGCTTCTGACATCCTGAGGGGTCTTCCAGCTCCCACACCTGTAACCCGGCCGTTGATAGACCACCTCATGCTTGGACAGCCCCGTGGGCTTAGGGAACGTGGAAACCCCCTCACCCCCGATGCGTAGACTTCTGCCTCTGGTGCTGACATCTGGGCCCCCCCTTTCTGGAAGCCTCCGGTCATGAGTCCCCGCCCGCGTCTCCTTCAGCACCTCTTCCATCTTCGAGGGGTCCCTTTCTCTCACGCTTGCTCTCGGAAACAGCTACCAGCCTCTCTCGTAATGTCCCGGCAACATCCGAGCAGAAGTCACTTTCACACCTTTGTACTTGATTTGCAACCAAGCGGCCACCCGCTCTGCCGCGGGCTCCTCCCCCCCCCCCAGCGGAGCCCCACCACCATCAGGAACGGCGGTGGCAGTGCGGGGCCTGCTCTCCTGGCTTGGGTTCCGTGAGGTCACCCAGTCTTCGTGGCCACGACGGCCTTCTCCCCAAGAAGCAGGGCCTGGCTTGATTTTCCAGCAACTTCCCTGTATCTGAAAACTTACTCTCCAAGATCCAGCTGAGCCTCTGCCCGGGTGATGCCTAACAATTCAGTCTTCTTACCAAGAAAACCCTCCTCATCCGTTGAGAAGTCCGCTGGCTTGGGGGTCTGTGCGTGGACGCTGGAGAGAGCGCGGCCATGGGGCCCATCTAGCTGCCCCCCCTCCAGGTGTCCTGATGTTTCCGCCCGTCCCCCTGCAGCCCCCCAGCCCCCCTTGCATACCTTTTGACCAGTAACAGAAGTGACTCGTTTGGGTTTCACCTTCTCTTTCTGCCCTGGTCACTTTCTAGCAGGAGGGGGAGTAATGAGCCGTGAAATGGCGGCCGCCGAGCAGCAGTGTTGGGTTTCAGCAGAAAAGCAGATCTTAGGTCATCACCCAGGGTTGTGGCGGGCTCTGTTCTGTTGGGTCGGCGTGAACCCCGGGCATACGTCGGCTTCTTTCCGTCCATTGGTCCGTTGCTTTTGGCCTGACTGTGGCCTCGTGGGGATCAGTGGAAGAGACGTGTTCAGGCTCCAAAGTCCTACCCGTTCCTCGAGTGGAGGTCGTAGACACAGCGGCAGGCCCTCCGGAAGGGCTCTGAGAAGCCGGGCACCAGCCCCCCTCCAGGCCGTGGCTCATGCTCACCCACAAAATGGAGGTGAGAACAGCGCCTGCCTCACAGAGGTGTTGTGGGCATTAAATCCCTTTGCTGTTGGAGAGTCTGCACACCTCACGTACATAAATGCTCTCTGCTCCGGGATGGTGGGTTGCTCTCCTGACTCGGGCCCCCACGGGGAGCCATCTCTTGGAACTCTGCCCTGGGTCTGCGTATATCGGGTCCTCCGGTATCTGTATCTACTTAGAACCCCTTCCTCTGGGCAAGTCAAAAGGGAAGGGAATTATGAAATAATTCATTACTGTTAGCTCAACCACCCTGTGAAAAGAACGGAATCGGATACGCTCTTTAGACACCACTGGAATCCTGCAGTGAAATTTTTCATCAGAATTTTCCCCATGGGAGGCTCGCGCTCCATGACAAAGGAGGGGCCTGCGCTCTGTTCCGGGGAGGGGGGTCACGGTAACCCAAAACAGTCACAAAATCTTGGACGCAGCAAATCTGAAGTCGGAAGTGGGGCGGGGTCTTGCTCCCAAAGAGCGCGGCTGACTGCCACCCAGTGCTGGCCACGGGAACTGCAAGGCGTTGCCCACCTGCCTTCCTCGGCCCCAGGAACAGAACAAAAGGCCTAGAAGGCCCTAAGAAGGTGTCTTCTGTTGACGGAAAGTTAAATTTTTATTCTAAAACAGAAGCGTTCAGGAAGTGTTGAAAATGTTCCTCTTACAGCTTTTTACAGACCCGTGTTGGCAAACTCAGCCCTTTCCTCCATAACCTTTACTCCTCCTGAGTCACAGTATTTGTGCTAAATGGTTTGAGCATGTTCCGTGTATCACCCACAGTTGTCCTCAGACGGCTTGGTTCAAATATTACCAGAACTAAATCCCTGGAGGAGGGAGTCCTGGCATTCCAGAACCCTGGCCTTGTGTCCTAGCTCTTGACTTCAGCAGATGGTTTTTCTTTATCCAATCCCACAGTTCTGATAAGGCTGGCGCCCCTTCCCACAAGTCTGGGGGGTCTCCTTTCGGCACGCACTCCCCCCGACAGAGCCAGATCACCTAGCGGGACCCACCCTCAGCAACGCCACGGGGCCGGTGCAGAGCGAGGCCAGGATCTAAGGCTGGAGGTGCCCCCGCAGGGCACACTGGGGGACAGAACCAGAGGGTGAGAGCCCTCCACCATGTTACCCCCTGGCACTGTTTCAGAAGTGCCCCAGAAATCATGAACTTGTTGTGATGGTCACCAAAGGGACTGAACGTAGAACGCCTCTTCCCAGCGCCCGTGGGTAAAGGGCGTTGGCGCTGGAAATGTCTGTCATGCCACTTGGCAGGGAGCGTGTCCCTCGTGGCTCCTCACGCAGGAGCCCTGTCCGTGCGACTCAGGTGACCAATCAGAGGAAGCCTCAGCCTTCAGGGCTTACGGGGCCTCCGGGCTAGGACAGTGCCCACAGCAGTGACCTGCACCCGCTGCATTTCCACAGCTCGCCCCGCACTTCAATGCCTAACTGCATCCATGTAGTTGCTTCTCTTAAAGCCTCTCATCACTCACCTCGGGGTGGCTTCGCGAGGTCTCAAAAGGGGAGACAAACAACCCGAGGGAACAGTGTGGCCCCTGCCGTGGTGTTCTCAATCATGGAATAAGGTCTCTGACCTTCAGGAGTTTGCTTCTTTAACCCCTAGAAGTACAAGTATTATAAAGGCTGAAAATATGGAAAATTCTATCCTGAGGCATTTCGCGGGGCTCCAGTTCCCGTCCACTTTGAGGAGGCTCACGCGGGCCTCTGTGCGAGGGGCTGAGGGGGCCATCCTTGGGTTCTGAAGCGAGAGGAGGCCTTAGAAGTCTGTGCCCTCAGTTGACAAACACCAGTACGGCCTCAGAGGGTCAGTAGTGGGGGTCCCCCGGCCACGGCCATCAGAAGGATGTGCTGAAGTGCTCCCGGGCGGAGGGTCCGCAGAGCTGCCGCTGAGACCTTTCACCTCCCTGGGCTGTTCCCTCCCCTGTCCTGTGTGAGAATTAGATTTATTCCCAGCTCCCAAACCTGGCGATGCATCTGAGTTGCTTGGGGGACCTTGTCAAAAATACGGATTTCCATGCTCTTCCTCCCCAAACCAAAACTGCTAGACTAGAAATTCTTGAGGTTAGAGACTTCCCTTAATTGATGCTTTGGCAGCCAACCGAGACCCGTCCTGGGGCGGAGACCACACCTGGGCTGATCTTCTCAAGCTCTGAAGCAAACCCCAGTCACCCAGGATCCTGTGGAGACGCCAATTCGATTCAGTGGGTCCGGGGCGGCCTGAGGACCCCCCCCCCCGCTAGTGAGCTCCAGGGGAAGTGATTCGCTGCTCTGAGGACCTGCCCCCCTGTGCTCTCTGCAGTGCCTCCCAAATTGGATAATCAGTGAGGCCTTTGGGAAAGCAATAGGCGGTTATCGGTGGAGAAGCAGAGTTGCCGATCTGAAAAGTGGCATGAATGCTGCTCTAATCTGAAATGACTGTCACTGCCTAGGAGAATCTTCTAGAAGATGAGGCCCATGACCCTGGACCACAAAGACCGACATGCACTTTGTACAGTATCCGGGAAGGGAACATTCTTTTACCCGAAATAAAATGAAATCCGTGCCATAGGTGAGGCGTTTGGAGCTGAGTTTCTCCCGAGTTTTTGTGCAGCAGAAACTTTTTCCTCACCTGTCTTTCCCTGCCCCTGCGGAGGTTCGAGGCGACCAGCCAGCCGCTTCAGACGTTAGCCTTTCAAGTCGCTGCCCTTGAGCCGCGTTGCCCTGAGTGCTCCAGCCAATCTGGAAAACAGTTCTGCAACTTGCTGATAAAGTTAAACAGACTCTTATCATCTGACCCGGTAATCCCACTCTTGGGTATTTACAAAAACATGTGTCCATATGAGAAAAAAAAACATACCTGAGAGCTTATAGCAGCCAGATGCATGTGCCCCAAAAACCAGAGGCAACTCCAAGGCCCCACAGCGAGCGGACGGGTAAACAAATTGTAGTTGTGGGCTGGGACAGAACTCTCCTCGGTGACCGGAAGACACACCGTGCATGCACACAGCAGGGCGGGCGAGCCCCCAGCGCGTTGTGTGGGTGAAAGAAGCCGGACTCGCTGCAGGACACGCCGGGGGATGCCGCCAGCATGACCGATCGTCTGGAAGAGACAGACCGAGGCCGGGGAGGGGCCGCAGGGGGCCCGGGGCGAGGTGTGCTGAGCTTGCAGAACCCACACAACCTCGCACCAAAACCGCAGGTTGTGCTGTAAACGCAGAAATAAAGTCTTTCAAAAATGGAAATGGTAAATCACTTTCGTGGAAATATAATAACAGATAAGTAGGTTAAAGCCAGGGAAGGAGGAGGAGAAGGAAAGGGAGGAAGTCCCCTCTTCTGATGACAGAAAACGTGGATCTCTATTTCAAAATGGCCCTATTCGGGAATATTTCAAATAAAGATTAACAGGGCAAAAAAAAATGTGTGTGCCACAGCCAAGTTGGAACCCTCCCTTACCCTTAACCTTTTTCCCTTTGTTGGCCAAAGTTCTTTTTCATAACAGACCAGCTCAATATAACACCAACCTCAAGAATAGTTTTCTTTCATGTGAGTGTGTTTAGTCTAAATGCAAAATGGATATACTGCCAGTTCCGTTCCTGTTCTGTGCCACTCTCACCAGAACGGTGCTCTGCATGCCCGCCGGCCTGGTGGACGACCTCGGCAGGGAGGCCGGCATCTGGAGGCCCCGCACACGGGTGTTTCCTGCACCGCCCCCCGCCCCCCCCCCCCCGCGCCCCTGTCTGCAGGCAGCGTTCCTGGGGCTGTTGCCCAATCGCAGGGCAAGGACAGAAGCTCTCGGGGCCTACTGGGAGTCACGTAACCCTCGAACGTGACCTAGGAGTATGATCAGGGGAGACCAGCGAGGGATTGCCACGTGCAGATGGCACGTGGAAATGAAAGGGTCTGCTGCCAAGGCCGTCTGTGTGGACAGCTGTTAGTTACTGTGGTTGCAGGATTTGGTAACTCCAGCATGGCCTCCTACCCCAGTTGTCACTTTCTGATAAGGACGTGTAACCGAGAGCCCTTGTGTCACGAACTCATAAGGACAGAAAGGCTGCTCGATGAGGAGGCTCCGGGCACTAATACTGTATTCCATGCAGTCGGTGCTCAGTTGGAAAGAGCGTTTCCTGCCAGTGGGCGGCCCGTGGCCCCAGAGTCTGCCCTTCCAGCCCGTTCTCGGCTGCCATCTGTGCTCCCGGGGCCCTGGGCTCATCCACACGCCACTCCGCGTCTTCTTGGAGGACAAGAGCCTTGGGAAATCTTGTCGGTGTGTTGGACAAGCGACCACGTTTAGACAAACAGAATGTATTTATTGCTGCAAGCCAGGGAAGGCTTTCCCAGATCAACTTCTCCAACATATGCCAGGCAGAATCACATCCAGACTATAAAAAGCGTGGCCTCACGTTGGGGTAAAGGCCATCGAGTGTGACGGCCCACGTGCTGCCTATTTTTAGAATAAGGAGCAGAGTTTCCAGATTTTGCTCCTATGGGTAGGAACCAGGAGATGACCCATCGTTTCTCTGCTTTAAAATGTGAATCCGTCCAAGTCAGATCATTTCAGGTAAAACTGTAAAGCAGCATCTCAGTAAAGGTGACGCGTCTGGTTTTGTTCTTCATGAAGACTGTGCCCCGTGGAGGCGAGGGACGTCCTGGACCTGTCTTTGGCTCCTGAACCTGGTTTGGTCCTGACCCGCTTCCGGGTCTGCGGCTCAGCGGGTGGGTGCTGGACGGCTCCCCTTTCTGTCCACCTTGCGCTCCACAGACCAGATTCCAGATGCGGACTCCGGACAAGGCCTTCATTTGTGTGGGTTTGTTTTTTGTTGTTGTTGTTTTCAGAAAAAGCTTTGGACTTAGTGTTTTTTAACAAGGCATTTTGAAAGTGTCCGCTCTTCTTTCTTTCCAAAACATTATCTATCTTGTAAATTCACTTACAGGGATGTACCAGAAGGACTTGGCCGTGTGAAAAATGTGCCTATGAACGTCAGGCCTTATCTTCTGAAACTCTGCTTTTCTCCTTTTCTGTTTGTCCCTTTGTTTTTAGGATATTTTATCACCATAGCTTTTCCATGCAATTCAGTGAATACTGACAAATGAGTACAGCTATGTAGTAACCACCAGAATCGCGATATGAACCGAGTCCATTCCCTCCCTCCATCCCCACCCCTGGCCACCACTGCTCTGTTTCCCGTCCCTGGTTTTGCCTTCTCTTGAATGTCGCATAAATCAGATGACAGCATAGCGTCCTATCAACCGGACGGGCGGGATGTGCTTCCCTCTCTTAGCGGAACGCCTCTGGATCCGTCTTCACTGCTGTGCTCATGAGGCTAAGCGGTGGCCCGCTGTGTGAACGTACCAGTTGGTCCACTCATCAGCCAGTGGACATTCAGGTTGTTTCTGGGGTTTAGCTAAAATAAATCGAGCCACTATGAACGTTTACCTACAGGTCTTACAGTAAGCGTACGTTTATAAGAAACTGCCACGCTTTTCCAGAGAAGCTGCCCCATTCTGCATCCGCACCAGCAGGTTCCTCCACATCCCCTGCAGGACCCGCGTGGCGGTCTGGCTCTGTGATCCGGGGCCACAGTTGTCCTTACCGTGGACCTACCTGGTGGCTAGCGGAGCAGACCTGCTTCTGTGCGCTTGGTTTCCATCTGCTCACCTTCTCTGAGCAAGCCCCTGTTCAGATCTCACTTGGGTTGTCTCTTATTCTTGGTTTCTGGGTGTCCTGTCTGTATTCTGGACAAAAATCATTTATCAGAAATACGTCCCCCAGTCTGCGGCCTGCTCCTTATTTCTTGACAGTATCTTTACGATCAAACCTTTCAGTGTTTTCAACGTTTTTCTTATATGGTTCATGATCTTTGTGTCACATCCAGAAATGTTTGCCTAACCCAAAGTCACGGATACTCTTCCCTGTGTTTTCCTCTAGAAAGATTAGAGTTTTAGCGCTTATGTTCAGGCCTACAACCCATGTTGACCACACGTTTGTACGTGGAGCAAGGTCAGGGTCAGGGTCTGTTTCCTTACACGCCGATGTGTCCCCTTTGCCCAGATCTGCTGCTACGATCTGTACCAGATGGCTCTGGAGAGCAGGAGTCCCAAGGCCCGTACAATCCCTCCTCAGATAGGTGGGATCCTTAATCTGGAATAGTACCGCGGGCGGGGCTGATGTTCTCTTATATCAAGTAAGAAACTCTAGACAAAAGGTGGCAGGTTTAGCATGAGCTCCGTCCACTTCCCGTGGATTAGGCAGCTGCCCCTTGTTCGCTGGCTGTTGCTGTGTAGGCACCGTGCAAACACCTCCACGTTACCGTTAGCTTGGAACACGGTGTTCCTTCATCCTGCCACGGTCGTCACAAAAACTGCTCACAAATGGTAATGATTATCCCTAAGAAGCGTGGTTCATTCTAACTGGTGTTTTGGATCCCGAAAAAGCAGTCCTTCCCAGCTTCTGGGCCGTTTTACGTATTTTCGAATGAGCTGGGGCTTGGGCTGGAATCCCCAGAGGGTCATGGAGAAGGGCAGCGTCGGGAGGGCCGGGAAGGCCTGGGACGCACTGCCAACAGCTGAGGAAGGGAGGGGCTACCCAGGGGACTGGAGAGGATATGGGGTGTCTGCGGAGGCCCGCTGCCCATAAAAGGCAAGACAGGAAAAGCAGACTTCAGAAAGAGAAGGGATTTCCTACTATTCACGTGTTGGCCAGTAAGTCATGAAGAGCTTGTTCTACCAGGAAAATACTGTACATAAATTAAAAATCCTGATGTTCAGCGAAGCGGGCTTTGTCCTTGGAAACATTCCTCTTTATCCGTCCCTGACAGAGGAAGCTCTTTTTACCCTCCTCCCCACTGTGTCCTGTAAGGCTGATAAGCTACAGATAGAAACAGGCACCCCTTGGAGTTGCATGAATGGGAGACGACCCTTGCCAGGCCCGGATGGTCATCAGCCCCGCTCCTGTATGTCAGGATCTGAAGGTCCGGAGTCATTCCACGTGTGCCCATAGCTGGGGATAGTCTACCTTTTCTCGGAAGTGAACACTCCACGTGCAGGAAGGCTCAGTAAGCGTCTCAGGGCTTGAAGTGCCTTCTGTCCACAGCCGTGGTATTTAAGCAATGTGGATTCAAGTCTGGACTCATTCCCTCCGCCTTTGCAGACTTCGGCTTCCAAGGCTGACCCCGGATCCCACACACACTCCCGTACTGGTTTCAAGGAGGGAGAGGTGAGGAGCAGCCGTCCATCCTCCCAGGGATCAAAGTTTATTCGGGTCTGTTGCAGACAGGACCCAGAAAATTGAATTAGAAATAGCCCTTAACACACATAAATATTACATTTTCCTCTGCCTGGTGCAGGAAGAGGAACATTTCTTCTAAGATCCAACTTCATGCTTGAGATTTTTATTAAAAGATACCAGTCCTTCTATAAGAATGTCAGGAAAGGAAGGAGGGTGGTATCAGGCAGTGATCCTCACACTTTACTGCACAAAGTAACCTCCTGGGGGTCGTGTTCACTGCAGCTCAGGAGGGTCTGGGCCGAGCCTGAGACTCTGCATTTCTCGCAGGCTCCCAAGTGGTGCTGATGCAGCTTGGGGATCGCCCGCTCCCATTACTCCCAGCGGTGTGTGATGGCAGATGGAAGGCTTGGGGATCGCCCACTCCCAGACCTGTGTGACACTTGGCTCTTTGTGCAGGACCTTCCTGAGCCCCTGTTGTCTCCTCTCAGGTGGGGGTCGTGGCCAGTATGCATGTGGCATGGGGGTAACATGAGATAAGCATTTTTTTAAGACCTGTAACAGTGCTTCACCCCAGAAGATACATAATTAAATGGTGCTTATCTTTGTCCTGTTTCCCAGCAAGTAACACATGGATATGAATCAGACTGGTGGGCGGGGGTCACGGTACATGGTCTCTCCTTTCCACGGTGTCTGCTGGCTTTTGACAAACATTTTGTGGAAATACTTGTATCAAGTAGATTGCAAGAATCTTAGGAGCTTTAGAGATTTGTGCAGTTATTCAAACTAGAGTCCTACACTTCCTGGGGTAATTTTTGTTTCTAACTTCACTTCCAACAGAAGGAAGGGAAGAACTGGAAATAGGTTTTCTGACTGTGACTTTCCCACTCAGGATGGAAGTTGATGGTCATTTTAGCAGAAAGGAAGGTCCTTTTCGTTCCTTGGTCATTCCAGCCGCTCTTTACAAACACACTAGGTGCCCGGGCGGGCAGGATATCCTCGGGGAACTCTCAGACCTGATGACTGAAACATGCATAGCAAGGTCCTTGACCTTGACGTCAATGCCCCTTTAGCCACAGCCGCACAGGGTGTGTCCTATGGGCAAGAGCGAGTGTCCAGTCCCCGGGGACAAAGGTCGAATTCAGACCCTTCCTGGCCCTTCCCCAGGGCGGAAGCTGGGTGGAATTTGTGAAATGTTCCATCTGTGAGAAGCTCAAGATAATGTCTTCAGAATGACACCATCTTCACACCCCCTGCGATGCCTATAATTCTGGAAAATGGAAAAAAGCAAGTGCCAGCAAGGACGTGGCACAATTTGGAACCTTCACACATTGCTGCTGGGAATGCACATGGCACGACCACTGTGGAAACCAGCAAGGCGGGGCCTCCAAAAGTGAAACGGGATTGCCAGAAGGTGCAGCGATTCCCTTCCTAAGTTTATACCCTGAGGAGCTGAGAACAGGTGCTCCAGAAATAACCGTGTGTGCGTACCCACCGCAGTACTGTCCACGGCAGCCCTCAGGTGCAAACACCCTCAGTGTCCGTCAACGGACCAATGGACAAACTGTGGTCATCCGTCCACTGAATGAAAGCGAATGCAGCACTGGGAGGTGCTCCCACACGGAAGAACCTCAGAAAAGTTGTGTTAAGTGGAAGAAGCCAGGCACCAAAGGCCACATACCGTGACTCCGTGTACTGGAAGTACCCAGAGTGGATAGAGCCCATCAACACCGAGGGCAGATGCCAGTCTGCCTGGGGACCAGGGGCTGGGGCGGGTAGGGGCGGTGGGGAGTGACTGCTTGGTGGGTACGGGGTTGCCTTTTGGGGCGATGGAGATGTTTTAGAACCAGAGCTGGTGGATAGAGAGCATTGTGAATGTGCTGGGAACCCTTTAAAATGGCTAGTCTTATGGGAACTTCACAGTGACAGCATGCTCCAGAAAAGGAAAGACTGGTTTTATTCCCAAAGCCAGACTTCCCATCCGAGAAACAAAGGCTAAAGAGAAGTTCCCTGACAATGGCAGGAAAGTGAGTACATGATGTTGCTATCACTTTTCCCAGCAAAGGGAATCGAGGAAAAGGTGAACGAGTG
The DNA here is from genome assembly GCF_011800145.1 of Mirounga leonina. Taxonomy (NCBI): domain Eukaryota; kingdom Metazoa; phylum Chordata; class Mammalia; order Carnivora; family Phocidae; genus Mirounga; species Mirounga leonina. The sequence goes on along the minus strand of NW_023270316.1, from coordinate 2,656,150 downwards.
CACAAGGAGAATGTGGGTTTTCATCTCGAAGACGCATGCATTCTGCTTTGGTTGACAGCAGATGCCCCCTCCTAGTTGTCTGCGTACGATAATCCCCCCAGACGGAGATGAAGTTTGCAGACAGTAACAAGGACGGTGCTAAGGAGCAACACTTTATCCCCCAAAGGGTGCTCATGTAAACACTGACAAGCTACAAGCCTCACCGTGATTAGGGGCATTTGAAGGCTTGGGGTGGACTGCGTCATCACAAGACGGTGATAGTCTAACAGCTGCAAACAGAACTGAGCACAACTGGGGGAAATCCATAAAAATGGGAGTCAAAGCCTGTTTTGTCCCCAAACTTACAGCAAATGTAGCCAGCAGAGGCCCCTGAGCACTAGCCTAGGGTGAGCCTAGGATTCGTGTTTCCAAGGTCGGACTGCCCACCTTCCAGCACAACCCTCCTCAAGGAGGAGGGGACAAACAAGGGGCCATGGCCCCCTTCCCCCCATTCTTTGAAGATGTGAAATACCCCGGCTTCACCACTGTGTATAGTACTTGTGCTCAGACTGACTCTTTGGTGATTTCTGCCTTGACTGGACCCTCTGGAACACATGGAGGGTAGAGCAGGAGAACCCGCCGACTCCAAAACTGACCTTGGCCCATAGGGAGCCCTACGGAGACTTCCCATAACTCCCCTTTGTTGGAGGAGGCGGGGATCCCAAGCTTTGGGGTAGATCACATCCTTCAACTCTACCTTAATCTCCATCCGTATCTTCCACCCCAGAGAAATTCCTCTCCACTTCCCCACGCCTGGGCCCCACATCCGAAAGGAGTGGGCAGTGTAGGAAGGGTACCGAAAATCAGAGGTGAGAGCCCCATGCCCCTCGGCCAGGTGAATAATAGTCCGTGGCATGGATGGACCCCGTTGTGTTTATCCCTCGTCCTCCAGCAAACGCTGTGCTTCCGCCCCTTGGCTCTTGTGGAAGACGCCGCGGTGAACACGGGTGTGCAAATACAGGTTCATGTCTCTGCCTCCAGCTCGTTTGAGTATTACCCCCGAAGTGGAACTGCTGGACCGTAGGGCCGTTCTCTGTTTCATTCCTAGAGGAACTGCTACGTGCTCCCCGTCGCTGCAGCATTCCACATTCCCAGCACAGGGCTGGGGGCTCCGAATTCTCCACATCCTTGCCTGCTCAGCATTTTGTCTTTTTTTGATAACAGCCGTCCGTGCCCAATGGCTGTGGGCATAGATCTTTATAGGCTCCAGGAACCTGTAATTCTGCTCTGTGTGTGTGAGTAGTGTGCGTGCAGACAGGGGAGAAGATCAAATCACTTGGACGTCTGGGGATCATCGTGATACGTGGTGCAGGACACAGTTCTACACCGGTCGCGTGCATTATAGTGAGATAGAGACAATCTTAGACATTTGCTTGCAGTTTTCTTTTTAACTGAAAATACTCCTTTAAAAAAGCCAAGTAAGTTGATTCCTTCATCCCAACCCAATACTAGCATTTTGCAATAACATCACTTATTCTGGGGTGATTTTTTCTCACATTTAACATGCCTTTTCTTTTTCAACTCTAGGTCTTGTCTTAGCCAGAAATCACTCTGTTGCAACTCTGGCAGGAGATGGAAGTTGACACAGAATGTTCTCGGAACGTTGTAGCTCTTTGAGAATGAAAAGCATGGTTTCAGAAGCAGCCCAGTGGAAAATGCACGTCTGGAGCGGCCAATGGTGACCGAACTCTGTTGTTTCTGCAGGGCCAGCCCGGGCCAGTGGGCCCCCAGGGGTACACCGGGCCCCCAGGCCTGCAGGGATTCCCAGGACTACAGGGCCGCAAAGGTGACAAGGGCGAGCGGGGGTCACCCGGGATCACAGGACCGAAAGGAGACGTGGTACGGTGACTGCTGGGCCTCCCTCCACTTTGTGACGGGCGGTGGGCATCCCAACCTTCGGTAAGTTCGTCCGCCTTCTTTACAGGGAGCGAGAGGTGTTTCTGGATTCCCTGGTGCCGACGGAATTCCCGTAAGTGTCTTCTGCGGTTGGGATGTTAAAACATGGTACGCGTGCTAAGCAATAGGTTTAGGACTTACAGAAACGTCTCTGACCAGGCCTCCTGTTCTGTTTGCCCCACGAGCCTGGCAGACTGTACGTGGGTCCTTTTGCCCCGGAGCCCGGTCAAATATCGGACAGATTGCTTCCTTTGTAAACGTTCCTCTGGACTTGGCCTCAGCATCCAAGCTCCTTTGCCGAAGCCAGACATTGCTTTGTAATAAAAAGCTAGAGTGTTGCTCAGATATGCTCAATAAGAGCCGGCCTCGAAATTTCACTGGAACCCGCAGACAGAGCAGCGCAGCCGAGAACACGGATGTGATGAAGCCCTGCCAAACATTCGTGCAGCTTCCCAAATTCTCTGAAGTCAATCCACACAGAAACGAGAAGACAAGATAGGCTTCGTCCATGAGAAAATCTCCAAATGCAATAAAATGTGTTTTTCTAACCCAGTTGACTTTACTCCTTGTGGCATACAAAAATAAACAGAGCAGCCTGCCTCCCAGCCTCCTTCACAAGGACCCGCGAGGAGATTTCCCAGGGTCCACTTCCTGCAGATCCCGGCCGTGGAGATAGATGTGTTTATCACACACGCAGCCGTCGCTGCTGAAGTCTGAGGACATCTGCTTCAGGAACCGTATGCACATGTCTGGGCCCTTAGTCCGCGCACCGTGTCCCGCGTCACCATGTTAACATGCACAAACACACACATTCCCGAGGCCGCTGCCTCGTAGGAGAGCGAGGGAAGGAGGGCGTGAGAGCCGTCACAGAGAGGGAGAGTTTGTCCTTCGGAGCCTGAGCTACACATCCAGGAGAAGGAAGCTCCCGGAGCTAGAGAGAGGAAGCCCCCGCAGAGACGCGAGGCCTGGGTGGCGGTGACCCCGTGTCACCTGGATGGGGGCTCACGCTCACCAGTCACAACACACAGCTGTGACCAAGTAAGGAGGTCACTTTCCCATTAGTCAGAATCTTGAGAAATTGGCAGAGGTGAAGAATCTGTAGATTTCCAGGGGTAAACAAGGAGAGTATTTTCCTACCAACTGCCTCAAACCAAATCGCCCATTTTTAAACTGCTTCTTTGAGCTCTTAGGGCCACCCATCCGTTTTGTCTTCTGGAAGTTGAAATCTGAGTTTAAATGGAGTGATCTCATGGAAAAATATTGTAACTCATCTGAATCATATTTCAATTTGTTTTTCCACTTCATAATCATTTAATATGAGGAGCAAATAGTTCAGAAGTTAGAGAGGAAGTATCGTCACATGAGGGAGTGATCGCTCGAGTGAGCATGGATCCGACAGGTTTCTGCAGGATCTCCAGGCTGCTCAAGACGGCCTCGCTCACTAGCCACAGGGCTCTGGAACAGCAAACGTGAGCTGAAGGGCCACCTGCCACCTCCGAGCAGCTCAGGAATGTGATGTCGAAGGACCGGGCTAATTTTAGCTGTTTAGACGTCGGACATAAAACATGATATGCAGTCAGATATTAGAGGTGTATCTAATTAGATGCTGAGCCAATAGAAGCGGTCAGCTCAATATAACTAAAATTTTTCTTTGAAGAACAGTCTCAAACTAACGTCAGTTGGCGCACAATTTCCAATGAGTTAGATCGATTCTAAGAGGGCAACAAGGACCAGCAGCAGACAGATAAATCAGGAGCAGAGTGAAGAACTCAGTTTAAGGAAAGCATAGAATACCACAGATCACGAGCAGGACACCAACTGAGCTTGTTTTCTCCAGGCGAATTTGAAGGATCAGCTTTCGTGCCCGCGATACACAGGGTGGTTGTGATGTCTCTTGTCCCCCAGGACGGCTGACTCGAAGTCTGCTATAGCTCTTCTTATCTGATGACGCTGGTCAAAGCAAGGGCTTTGGATATCTAGAGCAAAGAGATGTACACCCAAAGAAAAATTCACTTCTCTCGTCCTGTTTCTTAATATCATTCAGGGTCCTGGCCCTCGGTGTGGGATTTGTTCATTTATCTTGAAATGTCCCATATTTCTCAAAGTAAATCTAAAAGGCATCCAACATGGCCTCAAAAAAATCACTCTGGAATATACGTTTTGTCTGCTGTCAACAGAATCAAAATTTTAAAGAAACTAATAAGATAGCACATATCTGAGCATCTGCTGTGGGAAGAAACAGCACAATAAACTGTGGGTTACTAGCCCAGCCCCTGGATGTTGCAGGAACCGGACGAATGCAGGTGGGACGCCCACAGCCTCAGCCTGACTGTCTCCAGTCATTCGAAAGACATTTGATCATATTGCCTTCCCTCCCCCACTCCCAACATCTCAGAACATCTGACTTGCTTTCTGTTCGAGTTTAAAACCGAAAAAGGAGTGTCCCCCCAAGAAAGCAAATGAGAGGAAGTCAGTTCTTCTGCATAGGGTGCAGTCACATTAAATCCCTTCCAGGGTGCATGAATCTTCCCCGTGTAGGATGTGGCTCAGCCAGACTCACCCTCTACAGCTCAGTTGGGCATGACATACAGAGGCACCCGGTTGTCCTTGCAGGACCTGGCTGCTTCTAGAATGTTTTCTAGAATTTCGAAGTCGACCGTGACCTGCCCCTGCTGAGACAGACCTCTCACTAGACCAAAGACAATTTACTTCTTCACCAGAGCCCCTGGGAAACAGAACTTTGTCTGGAAGGCTTTCTCCTACTTAGAACTGTGCCCATGGGCCCCTGTGTACTTAATCTTCCATTCCTTCATCTGCTCGTTCTGGGTTATCTTTTCCTGTGGGTTCATGCAGAGTGGGAAGATATGGAGCTGTCTTATCACACGGCTCATGAGAACCACGGTGTGTGTGCTGGAAGGCTCACTTGCTTTTCTCGTCCCAGGGACACCCCGGGCAAGGTGGGCCCAGAGGACCACCCGGCTATGACGGCTGCAACGGAACCAGAGGAGACGTGGGCCGGCAGGGACTCGTCGGCCCCGATGGGTTCCTTGGCCCTCCTGTGAGTACCGGCATGCGTGGGCCGTCCAGCGGTTAGCTCCGGAAGCTAGCCGACTGGCCCTTGTCAGCAGAGGCCTGGAGGACGTCATGTGCCCCCCACCAGTCCACCCAGAAGTCCCTTTTAGAAACTGTCCCAGAGAGACTTTCTAAGGAGGGCGGGTTGTCTCCTGTGGACCCCACGGCCGAGGCAAGCGGGCGGGCATGCTCCACCTGCTCCTCGCACCCCCAGGAAGGTCGCTCCCCTGTCCTCAGTGGGCGGTCAGGATGAAGGAGATGTTCCTGCAGACATCTCGGTGTGATTTTCCTGGGTCCAAAGAACTTCGTTTTCCTTATTCATTCTGTAAACAAAATAGAAAATAATGGGCTTGGTTTATATGGTGCAATCTTACTGGGGTCACCACATTCTCCCCCAGGCCACACTTCTAGTGACAGTGAGTAACAGTAGTAGCAAAACTCAAATAAAAAGGCTTACAGCTTGACAGAATGCCCTGTGAGTCACCATCTCATTAGATTCTAAAATCCTCTGTGATGTGAGAAACATTCTCCAGCCCTGACAGGTAGAAGCGAGCTCTTTTTAATGGAAGACGTTCTCGTAGTCACCTATTTTGTAGACTGTGTTCAGGTCTTTGCAAAAAATCTTGAAATGGTTTCCAGGACTATATTGTGACCCTCATACCTTCAAAGTATTGCAAAGTCGGGGTTATATCAACATCTTACTTGGTAGGAGAACGTTTTTAAGGTTGGGGAAGAGCAATCACGCATTCTTCCCCGTGTTTCCTGCAAAGCTAGTGGATTTCTCGCCCCCACCTCGCAGGTCCTCCTTCCTTGGCTGTCTTTTTTGTGTGGTTCAACTTCTCAACAAGGACCAACACTTTCTAGTCTGCTCTAATATCATGAAACTTTCATTATTAATAAATATGTCCATTACTTTAAAATACTGATATTTTTAAAGGTTTTATTTACTTATTTGAGAGAGAGAGAGAGCGAGCACAAGCAGGGGAAGCAGCAGTAGAGGGAGAAGCAGGCTCCCCACTGAGCAGGGATCCCAGGACCCTGGGATCACGACCTGAGCCGAAGGCAGACGTTTAACTGCCTGAGCCACCCAGGCGTCCCTAAAATACTGATTTTATCAGCAGGCATCAAAAGACAATTATACACATACGTATGTGCATACGCACCACGTATATTTGTCACGATTCCGGTTTAAGAGAATAACCCAGTATCTCTCCCAAAAATGGTGCTTCAGGGCATGTGCTAATATTTTTAACACCTTAATGCCAAAGAAAAGACAAAAACATGATTACGCCGAAAAAATGATGTGTTGGTATCCTAAAGGATTAGTTTACTGAGCATTTGTTTGGGTTTTTGAAAATAACGTTAAGTCCTATAAAATATTTCCATTTTAACTTCGAAGGAAGATACTAATGGGTAAATATAAAAGTGAAAGTCTCACCTTTGTGGCTAAATGTAGTGACTGGTGTTCAGAATAACCTAAATAAGCGATAGACATTGCTCATGAGGGTCAATATTTAATCACCCAGATGACCACAGCTGCACTGAATGTTAACAGGTGTTTCTGTGTTTTCTCTGTCTCCTGCATGCCTGCTACCATAGGGGCCCCAAGGACCCAAAGGACAAAAAGGCGAGCCATATGCGCTATCCAGTGTGGACCGCGACAGATACAGGGTACGTTCGCTAGATACGGGACTCGAGACTGAGTAATCGGTGTAAACTCCTGATTAGTGACGGTGCTTTCCAAGTATGGCTGAGTTGTGAGGATGCAAGAATGGGGGACACCTGGGGTGGCGGAACTGCCCAACACCATGATGAAGTTAAAAATCATCGCTATCCCATTGGGGTGATATTCAACTGTGGGTGCACACCTTTCCCATATTCACAATGCCCCAGATTGGAGGTAACATTACCAAGTCCCTGGTTGTGATGAAATGTAACTAGACCTAAAAATTTATTTAAAAACCAGAACCCTTAACATGGTGTCTTCTTAACTAGGGTGAACCCGGAGACCCTGGCTTGGTTGGTTTCCAGGTAAGTTCTGTTTTTATTAGAGAATGTCCCAAGCAGAACTTTAAGAACTCAGGACTCCAAATACCAGTCTACCTTTCTTAATGGCCTACTATTGCTGCCTGCCCTTAGGGACCCCCCGGCCGTCCTGGGCCTATAGGACAGATGGGTCCGGTTGGAGCTCCAGGAAGACCAGTAAGTACCACTCTTGGACCGCTGTGGAGGCGTCCTCTAGACATCCAGCTTCTTCAGTGTTGATGCGGATGGAAGCTTCAGGATACAGCTGGGATGCTTGTGGTCACCCTAGAAAGTGTCCAGACAAAACAGGTCATCCTTTGCATACATTTTGGTACTATTAAGGATGAAGAATGAGGACTTGAAATTTGTGGGCACCAGATCACCACCAACCATGTCAAATTTTGACTTGGTGCTGGCTGGGCGCCCCTGCAGTGACACAGAAGCTCTCTCAGCCCTACACCCAGCCCGCCGACCAGGGGCCTGTTATCCCTGGGCAAAGCAGATCATAGTGCAGTCGGTGAATAAGGAGGTAGTGGGCTCTGCCCGGGCGTGACCATCATCACGAGTGAGGTATTAGACATCAGTGAACAAAATGGCCCTAGTGCCCCACCTGAGTGGCGGTCTACGGGTGTTCCCTACCCTTGCAACTCGAATGACCGAGTGATTTGCAACAGGACAAATGCTGGGTGAAGGAGGGCTTGCAGCAGGGAAAGAAAGATCCGGAAAAAGAGGCCACATCCCCCACTGCGCAACGGTCCGGAGCTAAACCGCCCCCACCGGGTCTCTGACTCTCATTCCCCAGAAGTTTAGCAGTAAGACAGACGGGCCTCGAGCAACATTAGGAGAGATCGGTCTCCAGGTGGAGAGGGACCTTCTTGCAGAAAGCCGTTGAGATGAGGATCGTGTGGTCACAGGTTCTTTGCCTTCCTACTACACACCGTTGTCGGCTTGCTCACAGCTCGCACAGCAGCAGTGAGGGGGGTATTCTTCACATACACGGTTCAGGGAAATCCGCAACCACGGCTGCACCTGCCGTGTCCCGAGCTGATCGGACAGCTGCAGGTTCTGAAGCCTCATCCTGAGTGCCGTGTTGACACTGAAGGTTTTGTAGAAAGATAGCAATGTTTGCAGGTGGACTTCCAACTGTGCGGTTTGGGCCTGTAGGTTAATTCTGTTCACGAACATTTGCTGACCCGCCAGCAAAACGTGCTAGACGGTGTCCCAAGGGGAGCCCCAGCGGGGGTCGGGAGAAGCGGTCTCTGCAATGACAGGGCCTGGGCCCTTGCAAGGGGTCCGAGCAAGCCGGAGTAGGACACGGGTGAAGTCACAAGTCTGAACTCAGGAAAGCACACGCAGAACAGCTGTCCACGGCCTGCCGGCAAGTTCTGAGGGCCAGGCCTGACCCGGCCTTCCGCCTCCAGGCTTTCCTCCCCGCCCAGACAGATGTACCAGAAACCTCTATGCATACTACACAGGCTTCTGAACATGCAGGGGATGGCTTTCCCAGAGCTTTCTAGCAGATGTTATCTGGGCCCTGGGATAAAGAAAACAGTTTACAAATTTCTTTGTATTTGTGCAGGGCCCGCCTGGACCCCCTGGACCAAAAGGACAGCCAGTAAGTGGGTTATGGGGGGGGGGCCGGGGGGGTGCTTACATTCTTTTGCGTACCCTTCTTGACCATAGAACTACTTGGTGGACAACAGCGTATTATTTATTTCGTGATGAGAACAATTTTGTCGGTTTTTAGGACTTAATGTTATAAATGCCAAAGACGAATCCAGAGGTACCTCTGCAGTGGTTGGCTCATCGCTAAGTGGATACAGTGAATGACTTGTTGTTTGCAAATCACATAACGCCTGCCGTTGTGTGAAAATCGCGCTGATGGACGCTTGATTGGAAATGCAGATGCAGGAGCAGCTCCAGTTTGTGTGAATGCACAGGAAGGGACAAAATGTGACTGTATCTGTGTGGGGCGACCAGTGGCATCCTTCTCACCCAGATGTGACCAGGCTGTTTGTGCCTGAGGGTGAGGTCGTCAGCCTCTGGGGATACAGTCAGGGATTTTCAAGTCAAGCTTGAGCCCAGAGCTGTGCTGTTCCCATCAGAGAAAGGTTATTAAGTTGGACGGAGCACAGGAAAGTAGGTGGCTTGTCAGAGCCTGTAGACAGAACTAGGGTTCAGTGTCACCGGGGTGAGCTGGGTAACTGCAAGACCAACAGCAGGAGTCTGTGATCAAGACGTGACTTGTCAGAAGTGCTGGGCTGCCCTTACCAACGTTGAAAGACCATCCCGTGGCCCGCACATTCCCCTGTCTGCCCCATGGAAACCTCATCTCTGTGACCTCCCGGGGACCTCGGCCGCCACCACCTCCGGGGCCCCCAGGCCCACCCCCCTGCTCCCATCACCTCTAACATGGCTTCTGGCTGGGGCTGGAGCTCATTAAGCCTGCTGCCCCCACCACTGGGCTCCCCACTGTCTTGTAGCCACGAGCAGGGTGGGAAAGGCTCAGAGCCAAGAGAAGCGGATATAGGACGGGCCAGCTAAGCCCCAGGGTCGCCTTAGATCCCCACTTGGCTGCAACACAAACAGCCCTCACCCTCCGCCAGGTCACTTCCTGGGGACTCGGACAACCAGCTCACGGGGCAGAGGGACGGCAGGGGCCCCAGCAAATCGCATTCTGATCTAGCCTGGCTGCATTTCTGTGCTTTGATTTCAGCTCCCAGCCAGGTGGGAAAGGAGCAAAAAAGCAAAAGTTAATTAAAGGCTTTGTTTTTATTTTTGGAGAATATCTGGGTACGGGAGGGGGCGGACGGGATACTGCCGAGAGAAAGACCAGATAGGGCCCCACGTGATCCTTTGTCGCGGCGGGCCTGTGGAGACCCTGGGGAGGAAGCAGAGTTGTTTGCAGGCCAAAGAAAAGAGCACGATTTCTATAATCTGTGTAAGTGTGGAGGGCAGCTTCTTGTCGGGCTTATCCTGGGCTTCAGGGTCAAGTCTGTTCTCCAACATATGTCCACCCCCCTCGTGAATCTACTGAGTCCTTGCTAAGTCGGGGCCCAACCCAGAGAATCACCATCCCCTAAAATCATTAAAAGGATCGAAGTGTTTGTGAAATTAGGATTATCTTACCAAAATGAGAAAAAGCTGAGCAGAAGGGACACGGAATCATGATCCTCGGATACGGGATCCATGGGGAGATGGCTGCTTCCCGGGTCTGTCGGGCTGGACTTGAAGACACGCTCTGAGACCATCATCTCTGCAGATGACAGGTGTCCGAACGAGTCCACGGGACCCGGGAGCAGGTCTGAGCTCCGCCACGCACCTGCGGTGAGGACACGAGCTCCGACCGCCCGTGGCATCCACGTTCATCGTGCGGCCGGGGGCTCGACGGTCACAGAGCACTAGTTCACACAGCAAGTGCAGAATTAATGACTCAGCCAACAGCCCGATCCTCGGGATGGTTGAACAACAAACTAAAATATTCTCCAATGTTAGCCCACTATTTTCGAGGTTCTGCTTAGAGTATAAAGTACAGATTTCTCAAAAGCACGTGTGTTAAAGAACAGCACTTCATGTTTCTGCTCCCCATTGTTTTCATCACTCAGACCTAATCTCGGGGAATACGCAGAAGGCGCTGGAAGGTGCTGCTTTCTGCAACCCCACGTGACCCCAGCCTGCCCCAGTTCACATAACGTTACACCTGTTACGTGGTCTATATGTGGAACTCGCAAAAGGAGACACATTCACTTTCTTTTGTGTCAGATAGCTTTGGGGAGGGGACTCTGGAATATTCTGCAAGGATAATCGTTCAGTATGCTGCAAGCAGATCTTGCATTTCTTTTTCTTAAAAAAAAAAAAGTATTTCACTGTGATGAACGACTTTTAAAAACTTAGAAAAATCATTCTCTTTTCAGGGCAACAGAGGACTTGGCTTTTATGGAGAAAAGGGTGAAAAGGTAAGGAAACCTAAGAGATTAAAGCAGAGGCCTGCTTAGCAATTAGGAAATAAATCCTCTTAACGACAGTTTTCCATGCGGTTGTCGGGACCATTTGCATAGGAAACCATCACTGTAAAGTGCCGGGCTGCGGAAGGGGCTTCAGTGATAGTGACAGGTCGCTGAGACGGTGAGAGCCTGCAGGGTAGGTTAGCCCCGGCCGGACCTCTGACGCAGACATGACCTCGGCCGTCTGCAGCACCCACAGAGTAAAGGCGCTGCCCCGAGGTGTCCCAGCGCGGCGACCCTCGAGCTGATTGAGCAGACTGAGGCGGGAACCAGAGGCCAACATGGAGCCCGTGTAGGGCAGACGGCCCGGCCCGGCCGGGCTCACAGGCGAGCAGGAAGACCGCGTGGGTGTCTGCAATGGTCTGCGCTCCGGAGGCAGAGACCGTGGGCCTTTGCAAGCATCACCTGAGGCCACATGTGTGAAAAGCTCAGCAGGCAAAGCCTCACCAACACGTCACCCATCGCCTTCACCGCAAAACCTCCGGCCCACCGTGAAATACCTTTTGTTCTGTGGCCTCGTTGTTGGCAGATTTTCATTTTGTTTTCCGCTGTGCTTTTTGATGGGACAGCGCACTAAGTGGGATCCAGTACTTCTCAGGTTTGAAGAGAAAGACTTTTTCTTTATGTTAATATCATAGAAAAAAATTTAAAAAGAAAAACATTGAAAGATCCAAACGCATGAAGATGTAAATACCTGTGCAATGAAATATGACAACATAGTAAAATAACATAAAAAGAAGAAAAATCTGGGAAGAAATCATGAACGGAAGGGAGAGTAGGCACGTCAGGCAGAATGGAAATGAAGTGAATGTCTATTATCTCTAGAGTTGATTCAAATATTAATAAGAAAATATCAAGGCCCTGACAGGTAAGGGGAAGGTGAGCAAGCAGTTCCAGGCATTTTTGTAGATGTAATGTTAGCGGACTCACAGGATACCCCTGCAAGTCCCCCTTTCTGCAGCTGATACATCCTGTCCCTTGTCTCCTGCTCACACTAGGTGACATCTGGGCTCAAATTTGTATCATATAGTTTACATGTGGAAATACCAAAGGAGGTGAGCATATGGTGCAGAAACCCTGTCTAATAATGTTGCAAGTTGATGGACTTCACCATCTGTGCATCCCATGAAAAGTGTTTCTTGCTAATGATAAAAATGCCAAAAAACACTCTTCCACAGCCCCTAGCTATGCCTTAAGTGGAAGGAAGATTAATCATTTCACTTCATTTTTAGCTATATTTTACAAAAAGAACAAAAGGGTTTGGGATGCTATTACTATTTACACATAGTAATTCTGTTTGAATAAGGCAAATGCTCTTTTTTTTTTTTTTCATGAAATTACTGTAATATCAAAAAAATGTAATTTGTGCACATTTTTTGGCTTTTTAAAAAAAATGAATTGATGTCTTGTTTTATAAATTTTCTGTATTTATTAGGAGAAAATTTTTATCGCCTCATCTTTACCAACCATGTAATAAGCCTCATAGCTTTCCAACAGAGCTACTTGCCAAACAATTTTTTGCTTATTAAACCATGCTGAAACAAACAATAACAACTAAACATCAGCATTTACTTGAAATTTTAAGAATGAGGACTTCTGATTAGCCTGAGCCAAGATACTGTATTACCTATATGCATTCCCAAAGTCTAGACACTTGATACGTTCAATCATACCTTCTTCCAAAATCAGTGAACTAATTACTCCTTTTAATATTCATTGCACATTTATCAACCCAGTTTATCTTGTCCTTAAGTCTACTGTAGAAGGGAACTATATCTGTTAAAACATAGGGATTATCATTGTATACATATATATGTGCAATTTGTAATGTATTCTGTGTTGTAGGTTTATTATTTAATTTCACCACTTCATCACTTCTGTACAGTGGCCAAGCAGATACCTCAAACCCCAGCGTTTACGTTAAGTGCATTTGCACATTTTAGGCCCACTGGATCCAGATTTTATATTGGCAGTTTCTGAGGGCAAAAGCAATATATTGTAACAGAACGTATAATTATTTGATAAAACAGTCTATATTTTATAAAAACTATTATAACACTAAAGCTGTACCTCAAAAGTCTCAAAAATAATTTGATCAAATACTTTTTATAACTTTTCAGAGGATCCATTTGTGGCTTTTTTAATGCTCTTATAGGAAAGTCTTTTGGCAAGCCATGACTCTTTCACTTGCCTGGAGTTTTTTGGGTTTTTTGTTGTTGTTGTTGTTAGTTTTTGCATTCTTTTCCTGCTAGTCTATGACTTCACTGCTTTTCCTTAGTTCAGTAATAACATCCTTGATTCTGTGCTGAGCGTGTTAGGGTCATCATATCTCAGGAATAGCAAGTTGTTAACTAACCATACTGAATTAACCATTTAATCACAGTGACCTCATGTCTTAAAAATTGTTCAAATTTAAATTCTATGAGAAACATAAAAGCACACTGATTTATAGAAAGTTTATAAATATTTCAGCCTTGAAAAAAAATGCCAACTGAAGAAGCTTGAGCTATTTTATTTATTGAAGATGCTACTTTTTATAATATAAAAATACCCTTAACTGGTGAAACAGTGGTGAAACTGGGGTGGTCTTTCATTTCTTAGGCTTTTCTTATACCTTGGCCCCAATCTTGGAAAGCATTAGAGTAATACGTTGATATGAAGATATTTAGCCCTTGTATAGAAATTCATCATAAGGAGGTAAATCCGCAGAAGCAAATGCAACCCAAACTTCTGAACAACCTAAACACCTTTTATGAATAAATTATAAATGATTATGAGTGCAGGGGGACACACATAATTTTGCATTGTGATCATTTTATTTTATACTGCGATTATAACATTATAAAATTGATGTACTTGTGGAAAACAATATGCAAAAATAGAAACAGCAGTTTGTGGTGGTGCTTTTATTCACACTCAAGAGTGTCTTTCCAATTTAAAGATCACTGTTTTTGCTAAACCATTCACAGGGTGACATGGGACTGCCGGGACCCAATGGGATTCCATCGGACACCCACCATGCCATCATCGGACCCATGAAGGAAATGTTCCACCCAGATCAATACAAGGTAAAGAGGCTTCAGCAAAATTGACTGTATTCCCAATAGAACTAAAATAAGGAGAAGAAAAAAAAAAAAAAAAACTTTCTTCAATCTTTTTAAAACAATCACAGAGCCAGAGCCCTCACCATCCAACTGGCACGTCGTGCAGGAAAACACTCCCCACAATCACATGGGTGCACCCATCCCTCATCTTCAAAAGTTGTGACAAATTTGAGACAATATGAGAATTCGTGAAACAATCTCGAATATGTATGCAGATCCTTGTGCAGGCGTAGGTTAGTGGTCAGAGCATAATTCAAAGCCAGGATATGGAACTATTTGAGCAAAATGTTGTATTTGGCAAAATAAACCTACTTTTACTCTTTGCTGACATGGAGCATTGTTGTGGGTGGTTTTGCATCAAAGTCAGTTTGCTGACTTTATAATTCCATTAATATTTTGTCTGATAAAAAGTATAGTCTTGGAGTCTAAAACCCCCCACTTTACCACTCATTCGCTCAGACGGGCCACTGAATCACACAAGTGTTCGAGCGCCCTTGTGCCCAATGAAGATGGTAACACCCGACCTCGTATTGCTGAGGAGTGGAGACCACAGTGAAAACCCCAGATTAGGTCGGGCATAGACAGTGCCTGGGAACCAAAGTGAAAACCCCAAACAGAATCTAATTCCAACTCTCAAGTATCTGTCCGGGTGGGGATTGGGTGCACGGCCATGGGTGGGAGAAGGCAGGCCTCAGGGAGCTGTGCCTGAGCTGTCCCGGAATGCAGGGAAAATGCATCAGGAGCAGGCGGTCGTGAGCCAGCTGAGTTTAGAACAGGACGCCCCTGGACAACCAGGCAGGAGGGGGGCCCCATCCAGTCATAGGTGGGATCCAGGCAGGACTCTGGCTCCTGATGGTGCCCTGACCGTCAGCCAGGTTTCCAGTCTCAGGATGGGCGCCAAGGATGGATCGAGGCCAGAACAGGTTGAATCGATGTGAGGTGCTCAAGCTTGCACCTCACATTTCCTTCATCTTCTGCAACCAGGGTGGGCTGGGGCCGGGGCCCGGCCAGCCTGCGGGAGGCTGCCACAGGGGGACGGGGATCCTGGGCACTGTCCCAGCAGAGATGGGAAAGGAACCCAGTTGGTCACTACGTTTTTTCATATAAATGAAGGATCTTTCAGATCATATAAAATTAACACTGCTTTCCAAATAAAGTCTCTTTTGCTTGGGACACACACAAAATGTGTCTTTTTCTCAGAGAACCCACCTAAGAACATCTTATTCAAACAAATATTCTGGTCAGGGGCTGTATGCTCCAACACAGCACGTCCGGTCTGCCTGCCGCTGGGGTTGGGGGGAGACCCAGCGACCCCACGCAGAGAAGACAGGCAGCCTCACAATCGTGTGAAACATAACACGTGATTTAACGGCTAATGTGAAGATCCAGAAGAAAGCGCACCTTTTTTCTCTTGAATTTTGAAGCTGGAAAGTGTAGGAGTTGTTTATTCTGATGCATTTATAATCATTGTTTACGGTTTCACTAAATACTTCCGGGG
The DNA here is from genome assembly GCF_011800145.1 of Mirounga leonina. NCBI lineage: Eukaryota > Metazoa > Chordata > Mammalia > Carnivora > Phocidae > Mirounga > Mirounga leonina. The sequence continues at coordinate 2,640,512 of NW_023270316.1, read as the reverse complement.
ACCACAAACCCTGATCCGTCCTTTCTATTCTTGAATTAATGGCCTGCCTTACATTTCATTGTCTTCACAGGGTGAAAAGGGGAGTGATGGGGAGCCGGGAGTAAAAGTAAGTTGAGCAGTCGCTCCTCACTGGGGGGCCCCCAGCTCTCGGTGTCCCCACGCGCTCTGGCAGCATCCACCTGTTACTCCAAGCCGCGCTCGCTTTGCTGCCTCCTTTCAGAAAACGGTTTTAGACTATCTTCCCTTTTGCATCCCAAACACCAGCTAAACAACATTTCCTGGGGTTCATGAACAGAACCTCAGTGCGTCCAGAGCGCAGGTGTGGGGCTCGAGGCCCCAGCAGGTTTGGCGGTGGCTTCCATTCTGGGTGCAGCGCGTGATGCCCTGCTGTCTCGTCCTTGTCACGCCTGCCCCGTGTTCCCAGCCCTCCCGGCGTCACCGGCTACGTGACGATGCCAGTGGGGTCCGGGACTGACGATAATCCAGGCCTGGCCGACTTTCTGTGACCCTGTGTGGCGCTGGGGTGGACCGGGGGCCCCAGGAGGCAGGCTGGCCAGTGGGGGGGCTGGAACCCCCAAGCGGGGGAAGCGTGACGGGCCGGCTGCCTGACATCTCTGTTCTCTCCTAGGGCATATCCTTGAAGGGAGAAGAAGGAGTCATGGGTTTTTCAGGCCCACGGGTAAGCCTTGCGTTCTGTAACTGCGGTTTGTTTGGTGTGTGTTTTAAGCAGACTGCATCTTTCAGAGCAGTTGTGGGTTCCCTGTGAGGTTGAGGTAAAGGTACAGAGATGTCGCGTATGCCCTCCCTCCCCCCACCTCGCACAGCCTCCCCCCTCCCAGCGGCCCGACCAGAGTGGCCCCCAGGGACTGCCGTCTGAGATTGTGCGCCCCCATCGGAGGAAGGCGGGAGCAGAACAGAGACCTCACCACTTCTGTCAGGGAGGCTAACCGAACCTGTGCGGACAACCCTGTGGACTGGCTCCAGCACAAGAACGTGATTCTTGTTTCCCTGAGAGTCCAACAGAAGTGTCCCTAGCAGGATGGGGGGGTCAGGGGAGTGTCTCCCCCAGGGAGATTCAGCACCTGTGGCTCCATGCCCAAGGGCACACCTCCTCCTTCGGAGTGTGGCCTGAAATGACACCTGCCACTTCTGCCCTCCCTCCATCGGCCAGACCTTGGTCACCTGCCCAGCCGAGCGACAGGGAGCTGGGAAGCGTGGCCAGAGCCATGGCCAGAACGGAGAAGGCGGCCTGGTGGTGACTCTCTGGTAGGCGCTTCCACTAAGAAGACACACGTTAGAATCTTTGAAAATAGGAAGAGACTCCCGAGAATGATGGAGTGCAGGCCTTGCTCTGTCTCTGCTGCTTGAACCCTCCTGTCCTTATCAATTTCTCCATATTTCCTTAAGGGGCAGATATGATGCATTGCGTGAAAGTGTCGCTAAAATGACCCACCTCCTTTAGAAAATAAAAATAATCTCCGGATGGCTTTGCGATTTCCTAGTAGAGTGTTTTCTGTTAGCCTGCATCAGGGCCATAACCGTGCCATCCGGAAAACGTGGCTGCGTGTTCTGAGCTGGTGCTCCTCTTTTCTGTTCCATCCAGGGTGCTGCTGGCTTCGATGGTGAGAAAGGTTCTCCGGGACAAAAAGTAAGTCGGATGCACGAAACACAATCTGCCCCGGGGCTGACACATCTTACAAAGGTCAAACACTATGAAGACTGTGCTATCCCAGGGAAAGAAACTGTGCCCCAGAAAAACACATTTAAAACCCTGCATAAATCATCCTTCCTCCCAGATCATTCGCAATGCCCGAGTCAGACCACTCACCTTTTTGCTCACCTTTGCAAACTGGCGTGTTGGTTCTGTCCTTTGGCGGCGGCCCCTGCGTCACCGTGCACCACTCTTGGGAAAGTTGCCGATGTAGCGGCCGAGTGTCTACCTGCATTTTTCATATGTTGATCTCACACATTTTGACACTGTATCTTCGGTGAATGACCCGATTGGTTATTTTCATTCTGTGTTCCGTGGACAGATTTTTGGCAGTTTTTTAAAAGGAATTGTTAGATGAGAAATGTGTTCTGAATCTGGATCAGACTTAGGATTGTCTGAGCGCTTGGTCATCTGAGAGGGTACGTGTAGAAATAGTTCTCTTAGTGAGTAACGAGGTTCCCTATTTACTGTTTTTGGTGATTCTCCTTCCCGTTGTGGAAGCCAGCACTCTCCCAGCTCTGTGGGCATTGTTTCGGATGCCCGCGAGCCCCCAGAGGACATGCATCTGCACCTGCATGTAATTGCATGGGGAATAGCGCACCTCCACCACTCTGCCATCTGGTTTTTTCGGCACCGTTCTTGGAGATGACCCCATGCGAGTGCGTCCATGTCCACATAGTTCTGTGCAGCTTGAGAAGCGGCAGGACGAGGATGCAACGTGTGAGCACAAGACCCCTCGCCAGGCCTCCCTCTACTTGCCATGAGCAACCATCACACCGTCCTCGTTACAGTGCATGCCTCTCGGGGCCCATGGGCTCGCGTGTCCCTCATTCAGGCCTGGTAGGTGTCTAGAAATAGACTTTAAAAATCGACTCAGCCTCTGACTCAGGACTCCGTTGAATCCTGCTCGTGGCCCCATCGCAGGATGGTGGTGGGACTTTAGGAGAACCAGAAGGATGTGGGGCTCATCCATGTCCCGCGGGGAGCTCCCTCTGTCTATCTGGGGACTGCAGATGGCCTTGGCCTCCCAGCCTTGGTTTCCAACCTCGCTGGTTCTGGGCACAGCCCTGTGAGCCCTCCGCATGGGCTCTGACCACTCGCAATGGGACCAGCCTTGATTCCTTCCTGCAGCCTTGGCTGGTCTTCTTCCCGTTTCTGTCCTTTTATCCCAAAGTCAGGCCAGGGAGCTGACACCAGGGTTTCCCTAATGACACCCATTTCTCATGACATTAGGAACTGGTAGGGGTATCCCCAAGGGCAGGGTACCTGGAGGACAGCTGTCCAGGCTGTACCCCAACAAAGGCCAGAAAGCCAAGTTCCAGTGTTCAGGATTTCAGTAATCAAGTGAAGGGACAGAGGACTAAGCAAGCGTGAGCATCTGTAAGTAATCTGTCTCCACCCACCAACATAACTGAAGTGCTGTTGCTAATACTTTCATTGCTGGCCATGTGCTAGTGAAGTGACAATTATGATTTTTTTCTACACCCAACACTAACGAGTTATAGGCTTTTAAAGAGCAGTTGCACACGGCGGCCCCCTGGAACTCACTGTTTCTGTGAGACAAGATGCTCGGCAGACACCACCTGGGGCCTCTCCCTGCTGCGGCCAGATGGGAGGACCGACGGCCCACAGCCTCCAGGGGATGACGGGGACACTTCCGGGCGAGCAGGATGTCTCTGTGGGGAGACCGTTTACTCGACTGTACAAATAGGAAATGCCTGGGACACACACGAATGGCGAGTCACCTGCTTGTCAGCCCGCGCGGCATCTCAGACGTGACCGCTGGGCGCCCTCCTCCTGGACAAGTTGCCGTTATTCCTGACTGGCTGTCCAGTTACTAATCCAGTCCCCAGATAATTCCTCCTTGACCACGCACCCCTTTCTTCCCCCGCCCTGTTGTCATGTCTGCACCTAGAAACACAAAGAGAACCCGTTAGCTGCCAGGGGTCTCAGATGAGCCACGAGTGCGAGTTTTCCCCTTTACTCTGCTGAGCCATACTCGGTGGGCTAATACTCGGCCCACCCCCACCCCCAGTCAATTCCCCTGCTGCTGAGAACTCACAGCGAAACTTCTAGATCGTTGTGTTGGCTTTGGGATTACATCTGCCAGTAGTCTCAGCGAGAGGACCCCTGAGCGCTTCAACTGTGCCCTTTCTCCTCTTGGTTTTCCGGAATAGCCGGTTCATTCCAAACTGCTCGGACAAACTTCAGAAGTGTTGGTGCTGTTTTGGCGCATTCGACACGGGGGGTGAGCATGTCGTGGGGGGGGGGGCTGCTCGGTGATGACATCACACCCAGTGGATGACACTCGGGCCACAGGGCGACAGGCACGTTTGGGGCGTCCCGCGCCGTGTCCGGGCTGGATTGTTTTTGCTGGGCGCACGCGCAGCTCAGACCGAGCACCTCATTGCCCACTCCTGTCCCTGGCAAGCTCCTGCAGGAGTCCTTGCCTATCTGAGAGCTGGCCTCAAAGGAGGTCCATTTAGCGTCAGAGACGTTTGCCTTCGCTTCTGAATCTGCAGCTCCACCTAGTGTGAAAGGAAACCAATCTGTCCGCATCAAAGGCCTGCCACGAAAAGTGACATTACGGCCGTCCGTGTTCATCCCAGACAGCAGGACTTCCGGCATACGTGCTCTGGCGTTTCACAGTAACCCGTGAAATAATCAGAGTGGCACCTGGCACTGGCACATAGTCTTTAGCAAGAGGGAATGAATTTCTAGATTTGGTAAAAAGCTTTACGGTGTATCTCCATCCATGATGCGCTCAGGAGGATGAGCGTTCTCCTTCAGTAAACACTCAAGGGAATTAGAAAGCAGTCCTTTGCCCTTTTTAAATGAAGAGAAAAATTCTAAATTAAGAAGCGTTAATGCTTCTGTTTGGCGTTAACTAAAAGTTTTCAAAGCCCACCTTGGGGGAAGGTTTTACTAGATGGTCAATCATAAGGTCAGTGACATGGGGCCTCCGGGCCTCCTGAAGGACGCAGTGGGAAGGACGCAGCAGCCTCTGTAAACAATTCCTGCTCAGAAGGTGAACCTGAGGGGCGCCTGGGTGGCTCCGTCATTAAGCGTCTGCCTTTGGCTCAGGTCATGGTCCCAGGGTCCTGGGATCAAGCCCCGCGTCGGGCTCCCTACTCTGCGGGAAGCCTGCTTCTCCCTCTCACACTCCCCCTGCTTGTGTTCCTTCTCTCGCTGTGTCTCTCTCTGTCAAATAAATAAATAAAATCTTTAAAAAAAAAAAAAAAAGGTGAACCTGAGCCCAGTGAAGCCCGTAGATCTCGTGGCCACTCGAGAGGAAGTACGCGGGACCGAGGAGCGCCACGCGGTGCCACGAGCAAGAAACGGACCGCTCCCACCACGGGGCCGTGCAGCTTCCACAGCCTGGTGTCTCCAACAATGGTAGAAACGTTACCGAGAGAGAGGAGGAAACTATGATGAATTATGACACTTAGAGACCTGTCAGCCAAGTGTCATCTTTGGACTTTGGATCCTGATTTAGACAAATCCACTTTAAAAAAAAAAAAAAAAAAAACATTTTTGAGACCCGAATCAGGGAAAATTGGGCGCAGAGTGGGTACTAGGTGATTTTAATGAATGGGGAGTGTTATTAGACATAATAATGGTATTGTGTCACTTCTTTAAATCCTGTTAGAGGTACGAATAAGCACTGAGCCTCTTTCTTTCAGGGGAGCAGAGGACTGGATGGTTATCAAGGCCCCAACGGGCCCCCAGGACCCAAGGTGAGCTCGGTCTTCCTTTGGCTGGCATTCGGATCACCTGCCAGTCACCCTGTTGGAGGAGGCATCCTCCATCCTGTGTGATACACGATAAGCCAGCACACGACACCCAGCCCTGGACAGATGCGGTGGACACGGATTTATTAGTCACATGTGTCAAGGCCTCACGATGCTGCGTGCCACGCAGGGGCATTTGGAAGTCACAGCCTGGGGCAGAGCGAACAAGTGGGGCTGTGGGAGCAGGCTTCGTAGTAACAAGAGGGTGGAATACCCCCTGTTCCCAAGGGAGAATATGATTAAGTTGTGTGAATAATTCCATGGGCTGGCAGGGAGGTGACACCCCATCGGTTGAGGACTAGGTGGGACCCAGCTGGTCCAGTGATGGGGATCCAGCCAGGTGGGGAGACTTTCCTCCTGGGGAGAGGGGCATATCTGGTGAGGACAGGGCAATTCAGTGGTTAGGCCTTTGGGGCCCTGGGAGACTCAAGAAAGTTTAGGTCTTACCATCCAGATGGTATTAGGTCAGGGTATCGTGGTATCGCACCTGCCCCCCTATGGGGGTGCTCAGATACCATGATCAATAATGGAGTCATCCAACAGTACAGAAAATAGCCAGCTGACCGCCTCTGGTCCTTGACAAGGATTTCAAAGTGAGATTAGTATCTGCCCACTTTGTTGCCTCTCGGTGTGTCCGGCTGGTGTCCCTGCAAATACGCAGAGCATCCAAAAGTCCACAAGGCGGGTCTCACATTCTGTTTTCCTCTTCTCTCCTCCAGGGAGAAGCGGGTGACCGCGGCCCCCCAGGTGCACCTGCTTACTTCCCCTACCCCTCCCTAATTAAAGGTTCGTATGTCTGCATCACACACGCATTCTCTTGTTTCGGACCCAGTTGTGAACTTGCAAGAAAGGTTTTCTAAGCAAAACAAAACAAAACAAAAAAGATGTTTAGAACATACCCTTTGGAGAACAGGAGTCTCATGTACAAGTGCCCTCACTGCTTGAATGTGGTGTCCCAGAGAGACCCCCATTTCACCTGTGCCAGAGAGAGTGCCCCCGGCACTCCAGCAGAGACCCCTTCCCCGGGAGATTCCCTCGTTTCTGCATACCTTGTGCAGACTCTGCTTTGCTATCTGTACTATCACTGAAGAAACCCAGTCCTCCTGGACCTCGGGCTTCATGGCAACAGCCCCAGCCACCCTCACTCCTTTCTGCCCCATGGGCACCGAGATGCCTCTGCCCTCTGCTTGCCAGTCTGAACCCCAAATTGGCCATAATCCGTAGTCTGTAAACAGCCACATCCTTTGAACCTTCGAGGAATCCCCATGTGTTTGCATGTGACCAACTGCCCAGAAGATGCTCCCACTGTCCCAGTGGACCCCTGAGTGTACATGAAGGGCTTTGCATGTGGTGTGGCTAATGCCCATGTTATTATTTTACTCAGCCTTCCAGACTGGCAGGATCGCACCAAAATATTCTAATTCTGTGATAAGAGCAGTGACCTCAGAACCTTTTTGAATATGAGTCCTTCCAGGTTAAAAAAAAAATGTTTTCAGCACCCGTCTGAATAATCGTATGAATATGGACTTACGGATAATTTATCTGTGTTGTATGGAGCTCCATGAGGGCAGCGATTTTCGCCATCGTGGTTCACTGCAGCATCCCCAATTTCTGGAAGGGTACCAGGCAGATAGTAGGTTACCTGAATGGACTGAATACTGTACGTACTACCTCAGATGCCTCAGAAAGGGATTTTTTTTTTTAAGATTTTATTTATTTATTTATTTGACAGAGAGAGACACAGCGAGAGAGGGAACACAAGCAGGGGGAGTGGGGGAGGGAGAAGCAGGCTTCCCGCCGAGCAGGGAGCCTGATGTGGGGCTCGATCCCAGGACCTGGAATCATGACCTGAGCCGAAGGCAGACGCTTAACGACTGAGCCACCCAGGCGCCCCCAGAAAGGGATTTTTAAAGACTGCGTGTTTTGGGGCGCCTGGGTGGCTCAGTTGGTTAAGCGACTGCCTTCGGCTCAGGTCATGATCCTGGAGTCCCGGGATCGAGTCCCGCATCGGGCTCCCTGCTCAGCGAGGAGCCTGCTTCTCCCTCTGACCCTCCCCCCTCTCATGTACTCTCTCTCATTCTCGCTCTCTCAAATAAATAAATAAATCTTTAAAAAAAAATAAAAATAAAAATAAAATAAATAAATAAAGACTGAGTGTTTTAAAATAAAGGTGGTCTAATATTTTCTTCCTGCACCCAGCAGATGAGCTGACTCCCTGCTTTATATGTCCAGAGGTCAAACACTCCCTCTCCTGGGTGGTGGGGACCATCTGTCCATTTAACAACAACCTTTGCATGTGTTTGTCCAACACTGGTGAGAACATAGACTAGCACAGGGCTGAGGACAGAGCCCGGCGAGCCCCCGAGAAGAACGCCCAACGCAAAGATAGCTGTGTTTCATGCGTTCTTGCCAATTAACACATCCGGGTAAATGAGCGTATTTAGGATCCATGCTCAACACCTCAGATCGCCCTCCCTGGACGGCTAGCACGCGCCCTCCTGACTGTGGAGTCCAACTGTGGCGTGCCTGCCAAGCCAGAAACCCCAGGAAAAGGAGCATGAGGTCCACTTACTGTTAATGATGATGGTGAAATCGAAATACTGCCTTTTGAGGCTTCAGGAACATAATTTTTTTAATTAATGTGGGCTATTTTTCAAAAACGTCCCTGACCGAGAGCCCAGAATCCATCCACTCCCTGTTCTCACCACCTCATATTTCTGAAACCACACTGGGAAGGCGATGGTTTTAAATTGGTGAGTTGGCAGGCGTGGGCTCCTGAGCACCATAGGCTGACTAATGAGCAGGTTCCCTCAGGGAAGAGAAGAAAATAAACATATCTTCACAGAGTAGCCTTGCAGGAGCTTGTCGAGACCCAGAAGGCTGGAGGAGACTTGTATTTTTTTTTCTTAATGATTGCAAGTGAACTAAAACAATGAATCTTGCTCTTCTCCCAAACAAATGAGAGGGTCTGTGGTCTGCATTTATTTTGTCTCCTCTGACTCATTCCTGATGGCTAGCGTTTATGCAGTGCTCACGGGGCGCGGGCAGGGGTCTCAGTCACTCTCCTCACTCCTGTTGATTGATTTACTTTTCCTAACCACCCCCTGAGATGGGGACTGATGGTAGCCCTGTTTTGTTGGTGGAGAAATTGAGGCACAGAACTCTAGATCATGGGCGTAAAGAGTGGAGGAACCGGGTTCAGACGCAGGCAGTCCTGTTCTAAGTGGGGGGCCTGTCTCGGTTGCAGGTGCCAGAGGTGACCCAGGATTCCCAGGGACCCACGGGGAGCCCGGAAGCCGAGGTGCACCAGGAGACCCGGGCCCACCCGGCCTCCCCGGCACGTCCGTCAGAGATGAAGGTAATAGACTCCGTGGTATCAAACGTGTGCCCCCACCCGGGTGTTCCCACAGAGCCCCGGCCCCTTCCTGACCGCTCGGCTCTGCCGCTGGGCTCCCACAGACGAGGCTCGGCGGCTCGAAGCGGCCGAGCGCGTGCGTCACAGGCCGTCTGGGGAGCGGTCTCCCTGCAACGGTGCCCCCCACGGGGCCTGGACGTGCCGCTGACAGCGACTGGCGTGATCCTGCAGGCTGGCCGGGCGAGCATGGGCAGCTGTCCGGCCAGGGTTACAACTCACACCATCATTTGGGGCTTTTTTGAGGGGGAAATAAGGTGATGAAATCTACCAACAGCATCCACCCTTAAGTCACTGACTGGACTGTAGATCCGCCAGTCCTGGTGGCCCCCGGGGACAGGAATGCCAACCCAGATGTTCTGTATCCCAAGTCTCATGCTGCTGGTGGTCACTTGCATTTTCAGATGGGAGGAGAGGCTTACCGGGTGAAATGGGCCCCAAAGGCTTCATAGGAGACCCAGGCATCCCTGCGCTGTACCCCGGCCCACCGGGCACCGATGGAAGGCCAGGACTCCCAGGACCCCCAGGGCCTGCCGGACCACCGGGACCAGACGGTAAGGGGAAGGAAACGCGGGTTGGGACAGAGCAGCCTGGCCCCTGCCAGAGGTGTGCAGGGATTCTCTGCTAAATAATTCCATGAACCAACACAGTAGGCATTGCACTGGGGTGTGGCAGGTGCTCTGGGGTGCAAACAGAAAAGCCGCTGAGTACCAGCAGGCCCGTGGACGTTACCCAGTAGGGTTTGGCCGACTGTGGCTCTGGTGAGGTCAGCCCTGCGGTGGAACATCTGAGCGGCGCAGTCTGGAAGCAGGTGCAAGCTGAAAGCTGCCGGGCATCTCTGTGATACATTCCGTCACCTTCTTCCAGGGTGGAGGCCTCCTGCCTTGACTTGTAGCCTCTCTCCTCTGTCTTAGTGATCTTAGGCAGACTTGGTCATCTGCCTTCTCAGCCCATGCAGGGCAAACCTATCCCCGACAGTAGTCGACAGACGAGGGGGCGGCATTCCTCGAACGAGACGTGGCCAAGGCCGAGAGGCAGGACTAGGAGTGTCTAGAAACCAGACAAGCATGAGCTCCTGCGGCCCGTGCTGCCCGGGGCGGCATCGGATCCTCGTGCAGAGTGGCTTTCCAGGTTCCCGTGTTTCCATGGCTCCTCTTTTAGTGGAGAATGCTCCGAGGAGGCAGGGAACCGTGAGTCTGTCTTTCAGCTTGCATCAAAAATGGTTATCTCTTCAGCTTCCAGGTTTAAAGGGTGATTTTAGACGTTGTAAAATCTCCTAACAGGAACATCTCATCCCCTCAAGAGTTTGGATAAGCAAGGCTTTGGAAGAAAACGTGAGGTCACAATGTCTTTCTCTGTGATATGGTCCACAGTTTATCAGCCTCTTTCCGAAATACTTGACTTTAAATTCCCTGGTATCCTGCCCCCTCCCCCATGATCTCTTAGAGCTTCCTCTCTTCAGGCAGGGAGAGCATCATGTTGCTGACAGATAGTGTTTGATCTCAGTTCCAGGTCGGGCTCAGATCTGTGCTTTGGTTGTTCTGGGACGTCTGCTCCTCTTGCCATCTCTAGAGGGAAGATGCTTGGGCTCGTAGGAGCATCTGCGCACGTACGTCTTCCATTAAACGATCAGCAGTCCCTGCTCTGATCCCATTTTGTCTTCTACAGTGAATGTCTAAGTTAGCATGCTTCTACTCTTCCAATTTTCCTTCAACTGGCAAAGCCAGATTCTCACATTCTTTTGAAAATTTTTAGGTGTAGATAATTCCCTGGAATTTGCCGAAGAGTTTGAGCAGTGTTATCTTTAATGTATTTTTATCCCGGAAGTACTATTTATTACTGTGACATCAGTGATAATGGCCAAGTTTCTGTGAGCATTATGTTTCCTGAGTAAATGTTATCTGTTAAGTTTTCCTTTTTGGCAACAGAAAGTGATGTGTTAAAAGTTTTTAAAAGCAGGCGCCTGGGTGGCTCAGTTGGTTAAGCGACTGCCTTCGGCTCAGGTCATGGTCCCGGAGTCCTGGGATCGAGTCCCGCATCGGGCTCCCTGCTCGGCAGGGAGTCTGCTTCTCCCTCTGACCCTCACCCCTCTCATGCTCTCTCTCTCTCAAATAAATAAATAAAATCTTAAAAAAAAAAGTTTTTAAAAGCATAAAAATTTGCCTCTTTAAGGGACTGTGATTGAAGGCTGACCTTGCCATTATTCCAGTAACTAAATTCCGTTTTCCTAAAGATACAAACACCATCTTGCTTTTTATAAATCTTGCTTATAGTAAGTCTGTGATTTACTAATGTAAGTTATCTGCAAACAAATTAGTTTCTTTTGCATATTTTATTTGTAAATGCATGGAATAGTATCCAATAAATTTTATCAACCTAAGATATGAAAAGCATACAACTTAAGTTCTCCTTGAAATATTTCTCTTACTCCGTGAGACACATTGTTTCCAAATCACTTTTTTTAAAAAAAGCAGTCTCTTGTACAAAAAGTAGCCAACCATAATGGCCTTTTAAAACATTTTTGTGCATAGTCAGAATTTAATACCAGTGACCTTGATTCCCACACAGTTCTTCAGCTTTTCCCCTGGAATGAAATTCTTGGATTCCTTTCTTGTTAACTGCACTCCATCCTGTTTTATGTGTTGCTACTAATGAAAACCAGAATTCTTCGCTTTTTGCAGTTCCCACAGAACCAAACCGTGAAGTCAGTTTTCTTTCTGAGCTAAATATTTTGCTTGCTCTTGGTTCTAGCTGAGTTCACTGAATCAAGTGTCGGGGCAGTTCCAGTGTTTTCTAGAACAATTCAGAATACTGCCAGCTTCGTTACAGCCCTTGGCCCTTGGCCTCGTCAAGAAAACCATATTGAAAACATCTGAGAGGTGTGCTGCTATTTTGTAGGACTTGTGTGAAATTAGTTCACTAGATAAAGAAAGCACATAGCAAAGGGGATGCACCTCAGGATGGCCACTGGGTTCGCCAAGAGTGACTGTCTTTGTGTCAGACTTAAAATCCGACATCCCTGGAATATCCATGATTGAATACTTACCTGTCTGCTGCACTTCTCACAACATCGGGAGAACCTGGAGGCATAAAATAAAGCCCACAAAGTCCTCCGAGGCCTAAATGCCCTTGACCTGGTCGCCAGGGACCCGGGGGCACATCCCGGGGGCACCGTCCCGCTCCACAGGCCCAGGATGCAGCCGGCCACCTCCTTCCACGCTGGCCTTCCACGACGCCCCTCTGTCCTTCCCCTCTTAGCTCGCTGGCCATTCTCCTGGAGGTGCCTTTGTTGGCCCTCCCTTGTGTCTGCACCCTCCACCTGGCTGGAGTCCGCGGCTTCCATGAATTTAAGCTCAAGCTCTCCCCAGCTCTCCCCGTGTCTCCGGCCCAGGTCTGCACTGAGCCCCAGACTCGCTCAGACTGTCGGCCCGGCCCGTGGCCACCTGCTTGGCTCGCAGACATCTCTATCCTGGTGCGTCCAACTGAACTCTGGGTCTCCTGCCACCCAGGTCCCCGACCTGCCCTGCCCTGTGCTGGGCCCCACCCCTCCCCACAGCCCCGGGACCTCGGGCCACAACCCTGGGTGTCTGTCGCGCTGACACCTCGCTCGCCCGCACCCTGGACCCCTCTGCCTCTTGACTCTGCCCGCTGCTCTTCACTCAACCACCGTGAAGCCACCACGGTGTGAGGTGTGGGTCTGCTGGGTGACCAGCCGCTCCTCTTTCTCTCTCCGCTCAAGTCTCTGCACAGGGTGCACGTAGATCTTTAACCTGTACATTGGTGTGACTTCCCTCCTCAAGACCCTTTAGGGGCCTGGGTGCCTCAGCTGGTTAAATGCCCGACTCTTGATTGCAGCTCGGGTCATGATCTCAGGGTTGGGAGTTCAAGCCCCACGTGGAGCCCCGCGTGGAGCCTACTTAAAATAAAACCTCTTTGATGGCTGCCTGTTGCCCTTGGGATAAAATCCACGCCCCTGGCATGGCCCCTCCACCTGCCCTCCAATTCCTGGCTTCCCCCCTGCTTCAGGGGCTCGCGGACACACCCCTGCTGGTGCCCACGCTCAGCCGCTCTCTCTTCCTCTGCAGGTCCGAGGCTTCGGTCCTAGAAAGGGCTTTCCTGTCCCCCTACTTGAAATGGGCTTTCTCTGTTACTCTCTGGAAGCCCCCGTGCGCACAGCCCTGGCCATCCTTGGACGTTGTGTGTTGGTCTGTTTACCAGTGTGTGTCTGCACGTCCCACATCCGAACCACGAGCACCGCGAGGGTCTGCAGTCCTCCCTCCGGGTTGCGCGGCTCCTGGCACATGGCTGGGCTAGCACAGACCGAAGCTGGACACACCCGTGTGTGAATGACAGACACCGTCTTAAATGTGTGGTGAAACCGAACACACGGGCCATAAATGTAGTTACTTAGGAGCGCTCTGACCTCCAGGTCTGGCGTCACTTTTCCAAGCAGAGAGCAGATGCCCTTAAAATCGGCGTGTCCTCTCCTCCCGGCTTCCTTGGTGGCCTCTTTCTCTCTGCCCGCCAGGTACCAGGAGGTGGGTATGGCAGCAGGTACTTCAGTGCCTTGGGGGTTTCTGGATCTGGGGCTCTGAGCACCGCAGGGTTTGGCAGCGAGGACAGGCTCTGGGGGACATTCCCATCCTTACCCATCAGTGCCGGTTCCCGGGAGCGTGATGCCTCGTCCCCACCACGAGGTGGCGCTGCCGTCGAGAAGACGCGGAGAGAGTTGTAGGCCTGAGAGCCTATTTCTTACGCTTCCCCGTATCCCTGCTCAGAAGTATGGGAGCCTGGAGACGAGGCAGGACTTCTGAGCGGCCCTGATCCTAGTCACTGGGGGTGAGGGTCGGGAAAGGGGAGGTGGGGTGCTGGAGTCGGATGGTCCCAAGTCGTCTGCCTTAACCTCACAGACCCGCATGTGCACCTGCCCGAGGGCAGAGCAATAGGGAACCGAGGTCATTTTCATATCTTGGTTTGTTTTGGTTTTTTGTCTTTTGGGGAACCCAAAGTTGTGTGGTCTTAACGTAAATAAAATATGTGGTTGATTACACAGAAATATCATGAAGATGTCAATTGTTCCTTCAATCTATAAATGCCCATGGATTTTTTTCTGGACATGAAAATCGCTTTTTTTGATTGTTATAAAAGAATGTGTTTAGTATTTAGAGTTTCAAACTATATGGAAGACCAAAAATAAGAAAGTACGGTTAGTAAAAATAAAACTCTGAGGAACTAAAAAAAAAAAATTTTCTTTAAAATAGAATAAAATACATGGCTGAAATGTGAAAACCTTTCTTTGGACTCCGTGTTTCTTAAAAGCAAAGGTTTTTATCTCTAGCCTTCAACAGGAAAACTAAACTCATAAGCTCTTGCTTCTCCCTCCATCCCTGGGGGGCTGTGGCCACAAAGGGGTGTCCCGGAATGGAGCTGCATCCGCTGTTGGGAGACCCGGGCAGTGACCCTTCCAACCCTGAGTTTGGGGAGAGGGGGGTCTCCATGCGGCACTCATATCCCTGTGGGTTTTCTCCTTAGGTTTCCTTTTCGGCCTTAAAGGAGCAGAAGGGAATGTGGGCTACCCTGGGCCTTCTGGCTTCCCTGGGGCTCGTGGACACAAAGGATGGAAAGGTAAGGAACGTCATCGGGAATGCTGGAGGCAGGGCAGGAAGCCACTCCATTGTCCCGTGGTGTTACCCCGGGGCTGAGGTGCGTGGCACCCACCACGCTGTCTGAGTACCCAACCCAGTGCTGGCCCTCCTTTCTCCCGTCTCTGTCTCCCCCTTCATCACTGAACCTTTGGGGGGTGCAGAGCCCAGGAGGGACAGAAAAGAGGATCAGTGACTTCTTGGGCTGAAGCAGATGATTCTTCTAAGCGCTCAGCTCAAAGGCAGCATCACGAGCCCCGCAGAGTTCCAGAGAGCGGTCGTCACAGCTCATGTCTCCCTGAGTTAGGGATTAGTCACCGGCAGGGACAGGACCGAGCAGGGTCCCCAGCATCTCGCCCCCAGTTGGTGGGCGAGGTGCAGTCGAACGAGCAGGAATAGGGAGTTTCTAGTAAAGAAATACGCTGCACCCAGGGGACACTGCCTTTCTGGGGAAGGGCCAGCCCCGGTGGCCCCAAGCAGTGCACCCTGACCTTTGTGGCACATGTGGGGTGTGTGGGTGCCCCGTGACGGACGGGGCCAACCGCAGGATTCAGACACCGCTGTATACCCCTCGTCCCCATGAGCCACCTCCTGTCACCTTCCATGCCACCAGCAGTGGTCTCCCGGGGCCCTGCCACAGCAAGACAGAGAAGGGAGGTCGAGTATTTCCTGCCTCCCACCCAGGGTCTTGGCCTCTGGGCCATGGCTCTCCCTTTTCCCCAGCCCCTGGAACCCTGTCTCCCCCCAGCCCCTGACCTGGGAGGCCCCCGTTCCTCAGCTCCACACACACCTCGGTAAACAGCATGTTGTTTAGCATCTTGGGGGAACGTGGCAGGATTCCGCATCCCGGGGAGTAACTCCTGCTCCTCATCTCGGAAGCAGTCCCCACGGAGCACGGAGCAGACGAGGTCCAGGAGTGCCTCCTCATCGGGCCAGCCCCCACCGCCCTGGACTTCTGTCCCCTGCACAGCCAGGAAGTGTCTAACGAGTCTTTCCCTCTGCCTCACGCTGCAGGTGACGCTGGGGACTGTAAGTGCGCAGAGAGTGATCAGTTCATCGGGGGGCTTCCGGGGCTGTCAGGCCCCAAGGGCTTTCCCGGCGTCAGTGGAGAGCCAGGGAAGAAAGGGAGCCAAGGAGACCCCGGCCAGCACGGCATCCCTGGGTTCCCCGGGTTCAAGGTGAGGCACCAGTTCTATCGAAGCTCATAGGACGTCCTTGACTGCTCTGGTTTATTAGATGAACATAGATTTAGACCAGCAACACTCACGGGCCCGGCGCTCCAGAAGGAAATTGAGAACGGCACAGCCACTGTTTGGAAAATGGTTTGAGGTTTCCCCAGAAAGTCGGGTAGAGCTGCCGTATGCCCCGCAAGGCCCACCCCCCCCCACCCCGCTGGGAACCTCAGAGAATCCAAAACACGTGTCCACATAGAAACCTGTGCACAGATGTTCAAACTTACGGCTGATAAAAGCCGAAAAGTAGAAACAACTTAAACGTCCATCAGTTGATGAACGGATAAGCAAAAGGCAGCGTCCCCACACAGGGGACTATCCTTCAGCCCTCGAGAGGACAGGAGCTCGGGCACCTGTTACAGTGTGGACGAGCCTCAGAAACATGCTGAGTGGGAGAAGACTGTCCCAAAAAGAACAGATGTCATATGGTGCCATTCACAGGAAGTGTCCAGGACGGGCAGATCTAGAGCTAGAAGGCAGATCGGGGTCTCCAGGGGTGGCCGGGGGCAGGGTGGGGGGGATGGGCAGTGAGTGTGTCATGGCTGTGAGGTCTTCTCGGGGCGGGGATGAAATTGTTCTGCAATTAAAGATTAGTGATGGTTACACAATCTTGTGAAAATACCAAAAAAAACCAAATTGTATGCTTCAAAATGGTGAATTTTATGGTGTATGAATTAGATCTCAAAAAAAAAAAAACACCAACAACAATAAAACACCTAGCATCTTGAATGTAAAACATCTTACTGAACATTCACCTTTTGAAATTTAGTACAGAAACGATTAAGCGTTTTATGAAGTCACCCTTAACGGGATGAGAAGTGAGACCTCCAAGTAAACCATGAATTTCTAGGAATGTGTGAAACTTCCCTGCCCGTGGATTCCCCATGTGTATCAACTAAGCCGACTTTAGTTCACGTCTATGAAAAGAGCATCTGTAGCTCTTTCTCTGGCAAGAGGTTTTAACCAATGATTTCAAAGCCAATTTTAGATAAAGGCAAAGAAAATATGCTTTGTTATTTCTTTGTTTATTTTACTTAAAAAGAGAGCTGCAAGAGATTTAGAAAGTGAAAAGTCTCTCGTTGTGCTTAGCAATAGAGGAAAAACTGCTCAGGACACCGGGCCAAGGACAGAGCAATCTGGCTCCGTGACCTGGTGCTGGGGAGGAGCAGCCCCATGGAGCTGCTGACGCGGAAGGTGGTCGCTCCTAACTGCTTCGTGGCATGGGAGCTTTGCAGGCGAAATGAGATCCAAAGCACCCTCCGCTCCATGCCTGCGAGGTTTTATCCAACTAAAAATAGTAGGCACTATGTTTTATCCTGGTTTAAAAATGACACCGTCTCCAAGTCCTGGCTGTCTCAGCTTGTAGATGCAGATGCGTACGTAGTGAGAGTTGCAGACTTACGAGGGGCAAAACTGGTGGAATCTTCGGTTGTTTGTAAGATGATCAAATATTTCCTAGAAGCCAAATGGACCCCATTTTGTGCACCTGGGATGTCTGAAATCTTCCCCCCAACTGTATGACGCATCTGCCCACGGCGTTTTTGTTCAAAGACCTGTGGCATTTTGTTTGTTGTCTTGCATTTAAGTACATGTTTGTGGGTCTGGCAGCCCCGCAGCAACAGGAATACCTGGGATGGGATTTTTTTTGTTTGTGTTTTGTTTTTTAATGTTTGACCGGCAGAGTCTGGGAGAGCGTGTCTGAAGTCGGGAGTCAGTCAGTAAGTGAGCTCATCCGTCCATCTGTTTGCCCAGCATCCGTACTGAGCACCGTCTGCGTGCAATACACTCCTGGACATGGAAAGAATGTTGCCCTTTTCTGCAGAGAACTAAATCAATAAGTCAAGTATCTGTGGAATTTTTCAGGACATTCCATTTCATTAGACCAACACTAAAAGTTCCCACATTCTTGCAAATAACAACCAAGATTTGCCGAAAACCAGCACATGACACATTCTAACATCCTGACCGCTGACCTGCTCATTTCTGCCCACTGAAAGACCTACGCTAGATTTCACAGCCTACGATGTGAGTGTCCCTGTACTCAGCTTGTCTCTAAAGGATGATTTTTTTTTTTCCAGCCTTAATTTCAGTCTGGAAGACAAGCTGTCCACAAAGGACACTGTTGCTCTCAACATTGAAGGAGCACAAATCTCCATCCTTTGTACTTGGAGGCTCAGTACCTGCTCAGATTCTAAATAACGTAGTTAAGAGTTAGCAACCTTGTGTTTGTTTTGCTTCTCGAACTCTCAAAAGTTCATGAGCGTGTGAATCCCTGGGAGTTGGTTGAAATACGGATTCTAGTTCAGTGCCGGGTAGGGCCTGAGGGTCTTCGTTTCTGACAAGCCTCCGGGAGAGGCCGATGCTGCTGGTCCGCAGACCACACCGGGAGCGGCGAGCTTCTGGTTTTCACTATACAGCCACGTAGGGCTACGTCATTACGTTTTAATGATGATCTGAAATTTAGAAGTCAGTCCCACTGGCCCCCTTCAAGTGCTCAGTGGCCGTTTGTGGTTGGTGGCTACCAAAGTGGACGGCCAGGGACGGAGCGTCCCTCGCAAGGCAGGAAGTTGTTTGGGGCAGTGCTGGGCTTGATGGTGGGTGGGGGCTCCCAGGCTGTACGCAGTGAAACTCCTCACCTTCCCAGGGGCCCTTAACAGAATGAAGGAGGAAGGCGTTGTGTGTTTGTTCCCACAGGGCACCCCTGGCAACGTTGGACCTCCCGGGCCCAAAGGGGCGAAGGGGGATTCCAGAGCGGTCACCACCAAAGGTCAGTGTTCAGGGCCCGGCAGTTCCTGGACCCACAGTCCTCCAGCAGCTCTTCCTGCCTGAGTGGCCCTCACACCGCAAATCCTTTCC
Source organism: Mirounga leonina (assembly GCF_011800145.1). Lineage (NCBI taxonomy): Eukaryota > Metazoa > Chordata > Mammalia > Carnivora > Phocidae > Mirounga > Mirounga leonina. Next base: position 2,621,868 of record NW_023270316.1, on the reverse strand, counting down.
CAGGTGAGAGGGGACAGCCAGGGGTCCCAGGTGTGCCGGGGCTGAAAGGTGACGACGGTGTCCCAGGCCGCGACGGGCTGGATGGCTTCCCAGGCCTCCCGGGAGCTCCGGTGAGTCGAGCGAGGGGGGGGCTGCACCGCCCTGGTCCTGATGGGTCTGGGCCTGCGCCCCTCGGACGCCCGCGGCGCTGACGCTGTGCTGAATGCCGCGCAGCCCGGACTGTTGCCACGAGCAGCAATCCTGCCCTGAGGAAACAGGGAGGTGGGTTGGAAGCCAAGCCCAGAGGGCACAGGGGATGGTGAGAGTAAGCAGAGATGCGTCCCGGTGGAGCCCAGACGGGAGTCTGGAACGAGGCCCCGGGCGGAACCCGCTGCAGGCTCTCCGCCAGGCCCGGGGGCCTCGGGTGTCCCTTGGCTTGTGTCCTCCGCCTGTGTCTTCACATCGTCGTCCCTGCGTGCGCGCTGTCTCTGTGCGCGAATCTCCCCGTCTGTGGGACACCAGCCTCCCCTTACCCTGACGGCCGCCACGGACCCCGTTTCCAAAGCAGCCACGTTCTCGGGCCGGGGTGGGGACTCCAGCATCCCGGGGGGACGCGGTTCCACCCACAGCATGTCCTTGTCAGAGCCTCACACCGCGGTTCCCCGCGCCAGCTCGTTGGCCTCACGCCCAGGCCAGGCCCGCTCACTCCACCCGCGTCGTTCCCACCACAGCACTGTTTGGTCTTCGGAGCACTTCTCCTGGGCTCTTGGAAAACACCTGGACTGTTCGTAACCTGGTGTCGTTTTTCTAGTTACAACCCTGAGGACCATTTTCGGAAACAGTGGGTGTGGCACAACCATACCAGCCCGCTGCTGCGTGCCCGCGCCTACACCCAGCGTGTGCCGGCCTCCCCCGAGGCTCGTGCGCACCGACGGCGGGTCCGTCTGTGGTCCTGGGGTCTCCGCGGGGCCGGGAGCTGCGGGAGGGCAGAGAGGTGGAACGCTCAGGAGCACCGACGGGCTGCCACCTGCCCCTGGCGCGTCCCAGCCTCACGCGCGGCTCTCAGGCGGACGGGCTGGGACTTGGCCACCTTGTGGCCCTGGCCCATTCAGATCCGCTCAGCACGGAGCCGGCCGCGTGTCTGCCCCCGCTGACCTCAGTCCCCTAACCCCGCGCCCACGGCCCCCTTATATCGCTCCACCGCCCCTCTCCTTCTGTACCTGCTGGGCACTTTCACCCACAGGGAGCCCCCGCTTCTTCGATCCGGTCTTGTCTCCTTGCTCCAGTGAGCTGCTCTTTCTGGTCCAAATCAAAGACTGTCTTCCCTCTCAAGATGGATCGCCCCTGTGAATGGGGGATACGTCCCAATACCCCATCTAGCAGTAGGAACGGTGTTCCTCTGGCATTAATCTGAGACTGTGCTGAATTGCTCCCATCAGAAGCTTCTGTGAACGAAGGTCCCAGCTGGGGGACGCCAGAGGCTTGGGGAGAGGACAGTAAACACTCAGACTGATGTAGAACCTGCCTTGATTTCGTGCTTGGTCAGACCGTGACGGCAGGTGCTGCTAATGTCTGCCATCCTACTCCGCGTCCGTCACACCAGCTCGGGGGAACGGGAAGAAGTGGGATATGGCTGCCTTTGAGGTTTACGTGGACTTTAAGAGATAAACTGAATTTTCACACAGGGTGATGGCATCAAAGGCCCCCCAGGGGACTCAGGTTACCCAGGAGTACCTGGCACTAAGGGCGTTCCAGGAGAAAGAGGCTCCCCAGGACTGGGCCTGCCCGGACCCAAAGGCGAGCGTGGTTTCCCCGGAGATGCCGGATTACCTGGACCACCAGGCTTTCCCGGTCCCCCCGGCCCCCCAGGCACTCCCGCACAAATAGGTATGGAGGAAGCCTCTCTTCATCTTTCAGTCACGGGACACTGGCCCCAACACCCACTGTCCTTCTTTGGCAATGTGTAAATTCCCCCAGGGGCCCTATGAGGATGCGTGTTGCACCATCAGTTCTTGGCATGTTCAAATGACCCTGACCGCGGGGCTTTCCAGGCCCATCAGACTCTGGTCACACTTGGATCCTCTCCCTCGGGTGCTGGGGTCATGGGGGCTCTGCACAGAAGCTCAGAAATGGGGCTTGGATTCCCCGCCAGCCCGGCCTCCCCGCAGCATGCACCCGTGGGGAGGTCCCTAAGTCTCAGCCGCCTCACTCCTGCATTTGTCTTGTTCCCAGACTGTGACACAGGTGTGAAAAGGCCCATCGGAGGTGACGGACAGGAGGCCGTGCAGCCAGGTACTGTAGTGAAGACCAGGACGCTTTAGGACACTTCAGAGCTTTTGGTTTATGAAGTGTGTGACTCACCAGCAATTGCTGTGACCTCCGCCAGAGAGCCTGCAGGTGCAGTAAGAAATGCAGATGGTGCAAGGCTTGGAGGGGCACGCCCTCGCGTCCTCTTGTCACCAAAGGCAAGGCAAGCGTAATGCAGCGTAGGGTTACCTGGTTTTCCCACCAATATGAAGCGTCAAGCTACAGTATTGGTAAGAACTCAGCAGATAAGTGTGGTCACACTGAAATCTATGCATGTATTCATTCATCCGTGTGTGTGTGGACTGTTCGAGGAGGAGACGTCTGATACCTGTCAGAAGAGAATGGGGCCGAGCGATGGATAATGCTAGAAAGAACCAGGGCTGATGGAAGGGGACATGTGGTGACCCCGAGCCGAGGCCCAGAGGTGGCGAGGTGGACAGGAGAGACTCCATCGGAGGCTGAGCCGCCTGGCATTGAAGGTGCACTGAGGAACCCCAGTGGGAAGCCAGGATGAGTGCAGGGTATGAAGGAAACTTCGCCAGCCTCGGTCAGGATTTTGAAGAGGTTTGTGTGGAGTATAGGTTCTCCCAGAACGTGAGCATGCAGCAGGTCGCGAGTGGCCGCTGAAAGTTTGGGTGTGACTCTCAGGATCGAGGTCAGGTTGCAGAAGTGACGTCAGGGTCCGTGGGTCCCTGCACGAGGGCGGGGCGGATGTGTGGGCACAGATCAGGCACTCGGGATGAGGGTGCAGGGCGGGCACTGCGGTGCCTTCAGAGAGCTGCTGAGAGGGCCCTGAACGTGAGACTGCAGGCCAGAGCCCATGACCCCGGAGACCTCTGCTTCCTTTATCCTGACGACCTGGGCTGGCCGGTGTGCAGCCCGGGACCCCTAGCGCCGCACAGGAGGCCGGACGACACAACACCCCCCACCCCATGATGCCACCCCAACCGGAAGTGGCCACAGCCCATTTCATTTCTCACGGCTCACAGCCGCTCAGCGCCGTGGCTAATTCTGGAAGGATTCAGAGTCCAAAGGAGAAGTCAAAGAGTCCCTTTAGCAATCACTGGCCGCCTCCATCAAGTGGGGAACGTCAGAGGAAGACAGGCAGTCCCAGTGGCAGACTGGGATGGACCCAGAGTAGCTTAGCAGTGCCAGACGATGGCCCTCGGTGCAGGTGACCGCATCGCCAGCCCGGTGCCTGGCCCGTTTCACTGCACTGATCTCTCTGGCCCTTATCCTAAAATTCTGATTCGTTACACAAAGAAACTAGACCTTTATTTACACTGGAATCAAGATTAATTAAATCATTAAATGACTCTGATCATAAAACAGTGGCCGCTTTTCATGGCAGCCGCTTCCGCCTGTGGCAACTCGTGAAGCGGGGAGAGTCAGCGTGAGAGACGCCCCAGCTCCTCTCTTTTCCTCTCCTCCAGATTGTGTCGGAGGGCCCAAGGGATCGCCAGGCCTGCCGGGACCCCCAGGCCCCACAGGTAAGCGGGAGGCGTCTCCCCCCTCCTCTGTGTCTTCGCTGTCCCTGTCCCTCTTGGCTCCTCTTCTTGCTGCCCCGCCCTCCTCCCCCCCAGACGTCACAGACCGTGTCACTCATGTAGGGTCGCCCAACCACAGCATCCCCGTGAATCGAGTAAGGTTCCAGGTGGCAGAGCCCAGTGTCCACGTGCCCAGTCGCGGCATGGCTTTTCAGATAAGAGCTGGGGTCTGGGCAGCCTCGCCCCTGGCGGACCCCCAGATGCTTGTGTCTGTCAGCCCGGGACAGACGAGTCCTCAGACCCCGGGAGCTCCTCCTCTGGCTGCCGCAGGGCAAGGGAAAGCTCCCCGATCACTCCGATCACTGACTCAGCGCTGAGAGCATGGGGCACGTGGCTCTTCCGCTAATTAGCGGGGGGGCCTCGGGCACCTCTCATCCCTTGTGGGTCTTAGTCTTCTTGGCTCTACAAGAGGAATAATACAGGTGTTCTGGACTCCTCCCGCTTTGCAAATGACAACCTTAACACTGCACGTGATACACTGTGGGGGAGGTCCTATATAAACTGTGAAGTGCCGAGCTAGTGAGAGACAACCCCAAGACTGGAAAAGTCCGTGGCTTTATGGTACACATCCCCAAGCTCAAGGGCTTCTCCCAAGCTCACAGTGCCTGGGGTCTGGGACCAGCAGGGCAAAAGGCACAAGTGTTATTTGCACTGAAATGTCCCCGGGCTGCCTTCTGAGGACCCAGCATGCATCTCCCTCATTGCATTATCCACACGGCACTGTGACCTTCTCCCGCTCTAGCTCTGAACGTCTGTCCGTCCACAGACGCCGACCCAGCCACCAACGGCGGGCCCCAGGGGTAGCAGCCTGTGGAAGGATGGTTTTCAGCAGCAACTGGGTGGAAGCAGGGCCCAAAATACACATGAGCTGCGTGTGAGGAGGGTTTTGATCATGTTTTGACAACATGAAGCTTCACGAGCTCATAGATTCCACATCTCTGGTGCAGACTGATACTCCATCCAGAACGTGACTGGGGGCTTGCAGAAAATGCAGAAAATGGTGTGTGGTGTTTCCCGCGCACACAGATCCCCCAGAAGGGCCCTGGCCCGTGACCCCAAGGCCGCAGGAGAGCTCAGAGGCAGCGTGTCGGGGTTCTGTGTCCTGTCTTCTTTTTGGGTGCACCCGCCCATAGGCCTGACTATGATCACCTTTCAGGGACTGACTGATGAGTTGAGCTCACCAAATGCATCTTCACTTCAAACAACTTGAGAAATGCGTCTTTTGCTTTATTCTGTCTGTCGAACCTTATCCCCGTGTAGGACATCCTCTACGCAAAGCCCTTTTATTCTGTTCCTCAGATGAAGGGAATCTCTGAGCCTCAGACCAGACAGACACAGAGACATGCGTAAAAAATATCTCGAGTTTGCTTCCCAGGAAAAGGGTCAGATCAAAGACATCCAAAAGTACAGGATTCGTTCATTTAGCTGGTCTGAGGTTTCCTCTGCTGTTCTGTCTAAAGCATCCATTCCAAGTACGACAAGTCAGCATTTCTCAGATCTGGGAGGACTGGCTCTGGGTAAAGGATTCGGCCAAGTCTGGAGGGAAGGCTTCTACCAGTGCCCTCTGGGGAGGGCATAAATGGACACAGCTGCGGGGTCAGTGGGGTTTGCCATGGGCATGGCCAGCCATCGAAAGCACCCTTTCAGGTGACATCCCCCCGCCTCGTTTCCCAGGCTCACGAGGACCGTGTGAGGTCACTGCTGAACCTGACCATCTCCCATACATTTGCTGCTGGGGTTTGCTCATGGGGCTCTGATGGGTGTCGTGGTTTCTTTGGGTTGTTTAGGTGCCAAGGGCCTCCCAGGGATACCAGGACTCTCGGGAGCTGACGGAGCACCAGGGCTCAGGGGTCTCCCTGGAGACCCAGGTCGTGAAGGATTCCCAGGACCCCCAGGTAAGGCAGGGTCAGACCCCCATGCAGCCCTGTAGGTTTGGGAGGCGACTGCATGTGATGTGGGTGCCCCAGCTGTCTTGTCTTTGGACACTCAGAAACTGTCAACACGTGCTTGGTGACCACTTTGTTCCTTGGTTGGGAAATTAAAAATTCTCCACCTTCCCATCACTCATGTCATGCTGGAGTTTTGCATAAGATCCCTCCAGCTCCTACAGGAAAAAAGAGACAGGTGTGCAGAACGATTTTCTCTGGTTGATGCTGAACATTCTGAAGGCAACCCAATGCTGTCCTCTTCTGAGTCTGTCACCAAAGGCACGAGGCCTTCAGGTCGTCGACTCCAATCTCTCACTCACCAGACAGCACAAGAGGGTGTCTATGCTCCACTGAGCTGCTCGCTCTCAAGCTTGCGCTCGTCTGAGCAAGCGCTCATCTACATTTGACACGGCAAAGAATTACAGAAGCCGTCGGTGACTAAAAGAGCATACGCCTTTTTCCTGCAATTGGAGGGAATTCTGTCCTCACTTGCACACATAACTTGGAAGGTCCAGGGGAGGTATTCTTTCGGGAATCTTAGTACAACAAGGAAGCCCATGAATTATGAAGATTCAGGTCCAAGAAGCAGATGTTTCTAAAGGTCTTCTGCACTTGAGCTACATTGCGGGGCTGGGGGCCAGACGGTGGAGCGGGGCGGAAGGCTGTGGGTCCCAAGGTGGGAGGGAGACTGGGCAAGGGCTTGAGCTGAGGCCCCCGACTGCCAACCTTGCCATTTGCAGCCTCTTTCTGATACCTGTCTTGGCCCATCACGATGCTAACCTGCAGTTATGGGGATGACCCATGTTTCATTTCAGGGTTCGTGGGGCCCCGAGGATCCAAAGGTGCAGCAGGCCTTCCCGGTACGGATGGACTCCCGGGTCCCACTGGTCTGCCAGGCCCCATCGGGCCCCCAGGGGACAGGGGCCTTCCTGGAGAAGTTCTGGGAGCCCAGCCCGGACCCCGGGGTGATGCTGGACTGCCCGGACAGCCCGGGCTGAAAGGCCCTCCAGGAGAGAGAGGCCCACCTGGATTCAGGGGTAAGTCCTCACGGAGGGAGGGGAGCGGGGAGCCCAGTCCCACGGCACCATGGCGCCCAAAGGTGGGTCCGAAATCCCTCCCGGGATTTGATGAAAACCACAGGCTATATGGAGTGCGTGTTGCTTTTTCTCCCCCACACTCAGTACCAGTATCCCTTTAGAAGGTCTTAGGACACTGATCATCCTGGGTTTACGTTCCATAGCCAGGACGGGGTGGCCTTCTGAGCTTTCACACGTACAGACTAATGATGCTCGTCGTCTGTTCTCAAGCTGGGGGGGGAGATTTCTGCAGAATGTGTGGTGCTGGTGTGAAGGGAAGAGGCCATGCTGAGGAATAGGGCGAGGCAGAAGACAGAATGACGTGGGGCCCAGCTTAAGCGGCTGGTGTGAAAACTGACGGAGTGGGACATTTTAACGTCTGCAGCATCATCGGTGTAATGTAAGGAAGTAGTCTGGTGCGTGACCAAGGCATCCGATGGCTCTGTGAATCCAGTCTATGCAGAACTGGCATCCGAACCCCAAGCACCCTTGGTCCGTGGGAGACTGGAAGTCAGTGAACAGCAAGCATTTACGTTCGGTGCGCAATGCACCGGAGACCGCCAGACCGTTGGTGTTGCCCGCTGGATACGGAGATGCAGGAAGAGCCGTGACTTCACGAATCGACTCCTCGTCAACGGCCCGGCTGTCAGTGCCAGCTCCCAAGCCCGGGCAGAAGTGGTGCAGGAAGCGGGTGGCCCGTCCCCCCAGTGTCGTTGGGCCTCAGAACACTCAGGCGGAAGAAGCCTGGTTCTCGACAGGCAGGTGAACTCACCAGGCTCAGGAGCGCCACTGGGTTCTCGGATGAGCCTGTCTGTTTCCAGGAGGCCTGAGGCTGGGGATGGGGGAGGGGGGACGGGGCAGGGGGTCCCATGTCGATCACATCCCCACTGTCGACTGAAGAGGAGGACCCCGAGCCTGGGTGCCGGGCTTCACCGAGAGACCCACTGGGGGGAGGCTGAAGAATTGAAGGAGGAGCCTGAGAGGGCCAGAGTGCACCCACGGGCTCACACTCACACACGGTCCACAGACTCGTGCATATACACATCCACAGGCTTATTCACACACGCACATGCCTGCTCGTACACACGGAGACCCACACGTGTGCCCACGCGCTCTCACACGATCACGTCCACACATCCACACTCACCCTCTTACACATCAAGCAGGTACACGGGCCGTGGGTAAAGTCATGCAGCAGCGGGGACCCTCTGCCGGGACGTCTGCGTCTGTCCTTGCCAACGTGGCACCCCCAGTCGGTCATGGAGCTACGGGCATCGCTCCTTGGAGGCCGGCCGGCTGGCAGGACAGCATGGGGCGCGGCGGCCTCCCCGGAGGCTGTTTAAAGGAGCGGCGGCACCGTGCCCCCAACAATCTCCGTGCTCTCCGGCTGCACAGACCACCCAGGCTCTTCACAGGGGGCCCTTCTGATGGATGTTCTTAAACGTAACTATTTCCCGCAGACTTCAAGGTGTTGGAGCAGAAACGGCCACAGCTTGACATTCGGGCCTGTGGAGGTTCCCCGGCGACCATGTCCCCACGGCGACCTGCTTACTTACTGTTTAGTAGAAGTTCTGACTTGGGAGCATCGACGCTTCGAGAACCTGTTTGCGCGTGGGTCCCACCGGCCGGGGCAATGAGGCAGCAGGCGGGCGGCTCGTTCGGCCGCGTGGGCCTGGTGCAGGGACGCCCAGTGCAGCCTGTGTGGGCAAAGAGCCTCCAGAGAGAGCAGGGGCCCAGGTCCACGAGTTACAGTTATTTTGCTGAAGGAAGCAGATTTTTTGTTGGTGTTCCTTTTTTAGCGGATGTTCTAGAAATGGAAATGGGCTTAAAATATTGAGTTCTGATGTCACAATAGACAGCTGAGGAGCCAGCCACCCAGGCCTGACTTTTCTAGGGCAGCCACTGAAGTAGCCGTGGTCGGGGCAGACCCCTTCGCTTGCGGCCGGTCCTGCCCACATCCCACTCCTGTGAAGGAGGCGCCCCAGAAACCGTGCTCGGACGCACCAACCCAACAGCCTCCGCTCCCATCTCCGCTCCCATGAACTCTCTCAGCTCAGCAGCCTGGAGGGCTCTTGGTGGTGAAGCTATTTGCCCATCCTCGTGGATGGGCATGGTCTGCAGCAGGAGCCTGATCCCCCCAGTCACACTTAACTGCTTCCAGCATGGCCTGCTGTCCAAGACCGTCGGCACCACGAGCTCTATCCTTTGTCTGGAGCTGTTCACCCCAGAGGAGAAGCTGAGCCATAGACGTGCCCTCATTTCCCGTACGTAGTCAGACTGGAGAACGTGAGGACATGCATCCATGCATCTCGGAGAATCTCTTTGCAGGATTCTGCTTCGAATCCGCTCCTGCTCTTGGCAGACCTTTCTCCCCCATTGTGTCCACATATCAGACAACTGGGACACACGTTTGCACGTCGGATTCTGGGTTGGTCCAACACTGACTTGGTCCCTTTTGTTAATGCCCCTCCCCTCCGTCCCCCAACTGGTCTGCCCCTCCACTCAGGTCAGCCTGCACGCTCCGTGGGATGGTCGTGGGCTCAACGAGCAGGTGCACTTGAAGGTCATTGGAGAAGCTCTGTGAAGTGGGCATCGGCCCTCCTACTGGTATTAACTGGAGGAACGTAGTGAACTTTAAAGCCCCAGAAGAAAGGCCCAGGGACTTAGTATCTGGGAAAAAGAAACCTACAAGAAAATACATGCTCGTGTGACCAGTTGGTAGGGCAGGAGCTCTAAACATAAAAGCAAGGGAAGAAACCGTGTGCGTGCACACACACAGAGTGCATAAAGTTTGCATACGGATGCTAATCTTCACGTCAAAAACACAATGAAATTTTGGGCAGCAAAGTAGAGTAAACTTTACAATAGCTGTGGAGGAAATCAGTCAACGTATATGAGGAATACTAAAATCTGTAAGAAAAATATCAATATCCCCAAAGGAAAATAGTAGAACAAACCTTTCATTAAAAACCCAACCCAAGAAGAAAGGAATGTCACTCTCACCCCACCCTGCGCATCTCGCAGCTGATCGGGCGCTTCCCCCCGATCCTGCCAGCCGGGCTCCCGTCTGTGTCGGCACCAGCCCTGACGGGGAGAGCCCGTGGGAGGGCGGCTGGGTGCAGACCCCGGAGCCGACGCCGGAGCGCATGGCCACAGCGTGGGTGAGCGTTGGCCTGACCCACGAAGTCAGCTTCCAGGACACCGTCCCGAGGAAACGGCCTCCAACGCGGGCACGGATCCCTCAAGGCACTGTCTGCGGGAACAGGGCCGGGCGGGCGCTGAGTGTGTCCACGTGACGCGGTCCTGCTCCGCGCACACCCATTCAACACATAAAGAATATTTTAAAATGTGGCAAAATGCTCAAAATATAACGTCGAGTAGAAAAAAGCCAAGACAAACTCACAGCCTGGCGTCAGGCTGCCAGGGTGTGTTCTCAGTGCGTTGGTGCGATCAGCGGTCAGCAGGGAGGGCGCTCGGCCGTGTGTGTGGGTGGCGGCCGGAGTCGCTGTGAGCTTATCCCTTACACTTGCGTGCCTCCTCCAGGGTCCTCCGGGGTCCTCTGGGGTCCTCCGGGGCCCTCCGGAACGGACCAAGCGCTGTTTGGTAGAGGACGTCTGAGAGGTAGCTGTGGTCGGCGGGCGTGGGCTTGGCCTCACCGCTTGTCTTCATCCCGCAGGAAGCCAGGGCATGCCAGGAATGCCGGGCCTGAAGGGCCAGCCGGGCTTCCTAGGACCCTCGGGCCAGCCAGGCCTGCCCGGGCCGCCGGGACAGCACGGCTTCCCAGGAGCTCCCGGCCGGGAGGGGCCCTTGGGGCTGCCAGGCGCCCCCGGTCACGGAGGTAAGGATGCCCCCTGCCCTGGAGGGCTCAGAGCCTCACAAGTACTGACAAGTGAACCAGCACCACCCTCCCCCAGGGAGTTCTCAACCTGGGCTCCAGGGCACCCCCTCCCAGACCTGTAGGGGTTCTGAAAGAACCCCACACCGAGCAGCTTGAACAGCATTCATTCTCGCGCGAACTTTGAGGCCAGACGTCTCACGTTCCCCTGGGTGTGTCCAGGTCCTGATCTCTTCTTAAACGGACACCAGTCACATCTGATTAGGACCCATTTCTCTGTAACGACCTCTTTTGAGGCCCTGTCTTCCAAGGCACTCCCACCCCGCGGTACTGGGGCTTTAGGATTTCAACATATGAAAGGGGGGAGGACACTGTTCATAACAGGTTCCAGAAACAGGCCATGTGTTTTGCCAAACAAGAATTCAAACCACTTGAGAAACCCATTCATCCTTCATATCTGTTGTATATTGGGGTCCCAGGGAAGATTTCAGTAGGAAAAATGAAATTTCCACTGTGGAACTTCAAAATCACTGCTCTGCTTTGAGGAGGGATATTACTTGTTTTCTGAAAGTGACAGAACTGGGGAAGAGAGGAAGGGGCTTCCTTCGGGGGAAGGTGAGTGGAGGCAGGAGGCACGGAGGTGAGGCCATAGGCTGTTTGCCCACCGGAGCCCCCCACAGAGGCCGCACCGCCCACAAGGAGGCTGGGGTGCAGATGTCCCTTGGGCGCCACCCGGGGTGACAGGCCCCCGTGAGCATTTAGGTCTTCTAAGTTTGTTCATCTTTTTCTCCTTCCCTCCTCCTCTGCTTTTCAGGTCTGCCTGGAGACAGAGGGGACCCAGGGGACACAGGTGTCCCTGGCCCTGTGGGCATGAAGGGTCTCTTTGGCGATAGAGGTGATCCTGGTTTGCTGGGGGAGAGAGGCCCCCCAGGAAATCCTGGGTTTAAAGGAATGAGCGGAATGCCTGGTATCCCCGGACAGAAAGGTAACGGTGGGCATACGGGGCGCTCCCTGAGGTGGGCACGGGGTTACACTGGGACTCGGAGAGGCTAGCCCTGCTCACCGGCAGGCTGGGGCCCCCGGGAGGCATCCTACCTGCGGGGTAACAGGCTAGTGATGCTAGGCTGGGTGTGACTGACCTGTCCCAAAATGCCGAGGCACTCATGTACCCAGAGCGAGGGAGCGGGACTCGGTCTCCACGTGGGAGATTTGTGGAGAGGCCTCTCCGGACACTGGGGTCAGATCCAGAGGCTGGTTGGTTATTACAAAACCAAAACCAAGGAAAACACCTGGTCCCTGGGCTAGGTTTATTTGCACACAAACCGAGGCCAATTTTCCTAGAAGGGGAGCCCTCTGGCCCTTGACTGTTGAGCTGCACGGTGATCTGACTCTCCAGGGATCCTTTGCGGGATCCCCACGCTGGGCGCAGCATTAACATCCTGCCGCGACCTCTCCCCGGCAGCCAGGGACATAGGTTACCATCCGTTTTCCTTGCGTCTTTCATACGACCGCTGCACATTTGCCATAGGTCGTGGCCCCCGTGGCCACTCGGCAGGCGGGCTGACTCTGTGCACCTCAGTCTGTTTGCAGGTCAGCAGACAAGCCGCTTAGGAATGGTGTCCCGGAAATCCCTATTTTAGAGCAGGAATCTTAGCCTCTTTGGAATGTCACAGACGAGCAAGACTGAAATATCCCGTGTGTTTATCCATGGTTAACCCAGCACTTTTCTCGTCCCCTCTGAAGGCGGGAGAGGTTCACCCGGGATGGATGGTTTCCAAGGCATGGTCGGGCTCAAAGGAAGACCCGGGCTTCCGGGAAACAAAGGAGAAGACGGATTTTTTGGAATTCCAGGACTGAAGGGTCTGGCTGGGGAGCCGGGTGTGAAAGGTATGTCCACCTCTCGAACCGTGTTTCTGACAGGGTTGAGACTCACTTTTGTGGGGCGTAGCACTGCTTAAAATGAATATTCCAGACACCCAAAAGCTAGGCACAATTAGAAAAGAAGGAAACTAACAAAAATTAGAAGACTTTATCCCATCCTCAACCCACCGGCCGTGTCATGAGGGAAGAATCCAACCCAAGGAAACTTTTGTTTGTATTCAATAGAAGTTTTTATCAAGGTATAATTGAAAACAACCTCAGTTTCAGGTGATGACATGAGGTTCAGTATTTGTGTGTAAGTGAAATGGTCACCACGTAAGACTAGTTAACACCTGTCACCACCCAGAGTCACAGAAGTTTTTCCTGATGATGAGAACTTTACAAATCTACATGAAGGAACGCTGACCAGCAAGAAGGAAGGACCAGGGTCTGAAACCTGCTAGAACATGGATAAAACTTGAGAGCATTTTGCCACGTTGTCTGCTTCCCTTTGTGTGAAATGTCTAGAATAGGCAAATCTACAGAGATGGGACGTGGATTCGTGGCCTCCTGGGGCGGGGGGTAGGCAACAGTTGGGGTGACTGCTGATGGGCACAGGGTTCCTTTCCAGGGCAAGAAGATGTTCTAAAGTTCCATAGTGGCCGGGGGTGCGGGTCCGCACTTGCTCGCGTGGAGAAGGGGTCGTGGGAGAAGCCAGGCATTTGCCATCAGCCTCGGCCTCTCTCGGAGACCCTTGCCCCCTGCTCAGGCCCAGTCGGGACTGGGGGGGACATGCCACCCCGGAGCTCAGAGCCCCCCAGGACTTGCTGGCCGGGACAGCCGCGGCTGAGGGGCCTCCTCCCGTGCCCCTCCGCCTGGCCCGGAGGCCAAGGGAGAGACTGTATTCTGTTCCCTTGCAGGCAGCCGCGGGGACCCCGGGCCCCCAGGACCACCTCCCATCATCCTGCCAGGAATGAAAGACATCAAAGGAGAGAAAGGAGATGAAGGGCCTATGGGGTTGAAAGGATACCTGGGCCTAAAAGGTGAGCATTGCCACGCCCCCCGCCCGCCCCGCTCAGCCCCAGGGGCAGTATTTCCTGCACCAGACGCCCCTCCTTCCGAGAAGGCCCCGCTGTGTTCCAGCTCCTCTGACCCCAACATCTGGATCAGACGGTGGCCCGCGGCTTCTCTGCGGCCCGAGTAGCCTCACTTTCCCGGTTTAAGATTTGCAGCCGTTGGGACTGCAAAGCCCCACGCTTGGGGAGGGCGGCCACCACGTCCCCCGCAGGGGTGGCAACTCACACTCGGGGTGCTCCCGCAGGTGTTCCCGGAATGCCAGGGATCCCCGGGCTGTCGGGATTCCCCGGGTTGCCGGGGAAGCCGGGCCACATCAAAGGAGTCAAAGGAGACATCGGCGTTCCCGGCGTGCCTGGTTCACCAGGATTCCCCGGCGTGCCCGGCCCCCCCGGAATCATAGGGTTTCCCGGGTTCACAGGAAGTAGGGTAAGTGGGCATCGCTTACTCCACATCTGCCTGTGATCGCTCCTCTCCCCTCGGCTCCTGAGCGGGTGCTGTGGTCCAGTATCCACTGGGGTACGAGTGGTCCACGGTCAGCTTCCGAGTTGGGGCTCCGGCGGCCCCGGGTCCCGGGGTCCCTGTGAGGACGTGCGGTGCACACACCACCACCACTGGTGATCACGCGGTAGGTCGAGAGAATTCCCAAGAAATGCAACCAAACAGGTGACGTTGTGCTGAACGAAATAAAGCAGAAAGTGCTAACGATGTGACCCCGTGTGTGTAAAGGTCAAGAGCCGACAAGACTGTGACAGAGGTCAGCCAGACAGCGGCTGTCTCGGGCCGGATTAGGGACTAGGGAAGGGCGCGAGGGAACGTTCTGCAGGCTGAAAACGCTCGGTGTCGTTATCTGGGAGGCACGCGAGTAAAGTTCGTGGAGCCGCGGAGATGAGTGGGCCACACGGATGTGTGCTCCTCGTCAGGAGGGGAAGCCGTAAGAACAGAACACAGAGCGCCCTCTGAACGGGGCCGCGGCCTCGGGCGCAGCCTCCCCACACCCCCAGAGCGGGGCCGCGGTTGTGGTTCAGACTCGAGTTAGCCGGGCCAGGAGAGGTCACCGTGTGGAATCCCCCGCCCACGCTGCGGTGTAGACCAGGACGCCGCCCTCGGCCGGAGGCGGGGGAGCCATGCTGTCCATGGTCACAGAGCCACACAGACGCCATCCCGGTGTCACTACCACGACCAGCCTCATTTCGGGAAGTCTCAGTGTCCACAGATGGAGTGCAAGGCCGGGCGACATCAGAGCAAGCTTGGGAACCCAGGGGCCCATGTCCAATCCCCGTTCTGCCACTTCCTAGCTGGGTGGCCTCGGGTAAATCCCTTAGCCTCTCTGTGCCTCACCTTGCTCATCTGTCAAACGGGACAGCTGTATCTGCTTCATAGGGCTGTCCTGAGGTTCCAGTGGCGCTCTTGAGACGGGACCCAGCGTGGGCACCGGTGCAGGGTGGGATGTAGTCAGCCATGCGTGTTGCCACCGCGGTCGTGACTGCGACAGCCATCATCTCTGTTCTTAGCGTCAGTTCCTGGCGTCTGGCTTCACGGCCCAGGAAGAACCACCGTTATGTGGAAAAACTCAAAGGCTTGGCTGCAAATCGATCCGATAACAAACCTTGAGTGCTGGTTTTAGCCAAATAGCTGGACAGGCTAAACCCTTCGGAATTACAGACCGACTCTGTGAACAGCTTCTGAGATGTTTTCACGTCTGACCTTGCTCTAGGGTGACAAGGGAGCTCCGGGCAGAGCAGGCCTGTACGGCGAGGTTGGCCCCACGGGTGACTTCGGTGAGTATTGCTCGGACCGTGACCATAGGGCGTCCGCCATCCAGAGCATTCCGGCAGGGGTGGCGGTCAGACCCCGAGATGCTGTCAGGAATTTCGAAGCAAATTATTCTATTAGGAACGTAACGCAGCAAAGTTGTGAAACTAACCACCTGCCATTGGAAGACCTGTTGTCAACCGTGTTTTCTGCCTGCCGCAGGTGATATCGGAGATACCATAGACCTGCCGGGAAGCCCGGGCCTGAAGGGGGAGCGGGGCGTCACGGGGACACCAGGTACGAGAGTCCTCCCCGCCCCTGCATCTCAGCGACAGCCCTGAGCCCTGCGTGCGGCTCACTCGGGCGCTGGCTCGCCCCGCGTACCACTCAGTTTGTGTGGCTGAGTCACGTTTCGGGGAACGGTTTGAGGTCTTCGAGCCCATGTGCACACAAGACGCTGGAATTGTTTATCAAACTAAACCTGAAGACAAAGGAAAGCTCTGTCTGTCCCTGAAAGGGATGTGAGGGGACGGGAAGCAGATGACACAGTGACCAGCGCATCTTGTGGACGGGGGGCGTTCAGTCTAGCGTGGAGTCAGACGTGGGCCTTGTCTACTGGCTTCTCAGGGCTCATTGCAGATCTAGAATTTGGTCTCCCGGTGGCTTTCCTCCCAGCCACATGGGTCCCCTGGACTGGCTAAATCGCCCCTTCTAAAGAATTTCTCCAGCAGTTTGGTTTATAAAAGCAGAAGGGCAAGAGCATCTTTGCTCTGTAGTCACTGACGATGACCCCATCTGTTCAACTGAACACATGTTGGGGAAGAGATGCCGCTCCCCACAGGAATCGTGGCTGTCCCCCCTTGCATGTTTCGGTGTCACTCAGCCGCGGGCCCAGGAAGCAGAGCCTCCCACTGTGCGCACAGGACTCCAGTCCCAGGGGAAGTGGGGCCGCGACATGCGCGTCAGCCGCCCTCGGGGGGCGTCCACAAGCGGTGCCATCTCCCAGTGCGTGAGGACCAGGAATTCGGGTGCTGGGCCGGTCTGACTCCGGGGCCGCACCGTCCGCAGGCTGGTCTGGGACGGGAGGGTCCACCCCCAAGACGGTGCCCTCCAGGAGCCGAAGGCAGGGCGCCCCAGCTCCTCACCACATGGGCCTCTCCCATGGGCTTGGGTGTCCTCACAGCCGGGCAGCTGGCCTTCTCCAGAGCCAGCCATCCAAAGAGGGGACAAAGGAAAGCCATGATGCATTTTATGGCCAAGGCTTGAAGTGACACACCTGCATTTCTGCAGTGTCCTGGGGGCCGCCCCGGTCAGCCCCATCCATGCACAAGGGCATGGATACGAGGACGTGGGGCCACTGAGTTACAGAACATATTAGGGAAGGATCATACTGTCAGGGAAGGATCATGCTCAAATGCGCAGCCCGTTCACAGCAGAGGCACAAATGTGGAATGACAGCATCCCTTTCCTGGTGTCCCCTTGAGCCCTGCAAGGGCTAGACCCCAGGGAGGCAGGTCCTGCTCTGCTCCAAGCAGGAACTCTGTGCTTACAGGTCTAAAGGGATTCTTTGGGGAAAAAGGAACAGTGGGCGAAGTCGGCTTCCCCGGGATAACAGGCGTGCCAGGCGTCCAGGGCCCCCCCGGACCCAAAGGGCAAACAGGTATGAGATCTTGCCGTCACACGGCCTCCCTGCACACACCCTCCCCTGCACAGCTGAGCTCCAAACCCCCAGGCCCCCAGCACAGAGCGGCCGGCGTGCCTGTGTCCTTGTCTGCTGTGACCACACTCCACCCCGGGAGGCGGGCTCTGGCATGATGCCCATGACCTAGCTCTGCCTTAGGACCAAATTGGCGGGGAGGACCACGCCGCCGGCCACGGGGAGACGCACGGGGAGCTGACGCACGTGCTCATGTGGCCCAGCGTCCATCTCCCCGGGAACGCAGACCGAGTCCTGGCTCCAGGACCCCTTCCGTGCGTTTGAATACACGGAAACGCGTTTGTGGATCCTGAGTTAAGATGGAAAGCGAACAGGGGACTAGTTTCGAGCTTTTTTCTTGCTGCTGCTTTGGCTTTGTTTTGCCTTGCTTCGCGTGGCACCTGGGAGTCCTGACGCTAATCCTTCAGAGTCTCCTGGGTTCTCTCTGCACCCCTACTTGGATGACAGGACGAGAATGGGGGAGTGCAAGCTGCTCTCTCTGGCGAGGCTGAGCCACCCCCACTGAACCTGCATGTGGGGTGCATTCCCTGCTGGAAGGAAGGCTCATCCTTCCTCACAAAGCCCCTCCTCCTCCAGCTGGGACCTGAGTTCGGGGTTCCAGTCCCACTTAAGGATGCCATGTGTCCCCCCAGGCTTCCCAGGACTGACAGGGCTGCAGGGGCCGCAGGGAGAGCCGGGGCGAGTGGGACTGCCCGGTGACAAAGGAGACCACGGCTGGCCAGGGATTCCAGGCTCGCCAGGTAAGAAAGAGCATTTCTCCCCTTGCAGACACGACACGCAGAGTTGCTCAGAGCCAGCCCGGCTGGTTGGGGGGAGGCGCCATTAGCCAGGTTGGCCTCTCTGGTGGGCACCCTGGCAGTGCAGATCTGGTGAGAGGGACGGAGGCTGGTGTCCCCGATGTTCTGTCCAGGGCTCCCAGCTGCCCGCTGAGCCAGGGCTGGCCAGAGCTGGGGGTCACCCGGCCCTCGAGGGCTGTCTTGCTCAGCATGAAGGGGGCCCACCCACCCACACTCACTGCCCACATCACAGGAGGCCTCGCCCCCTGCCTCCCGGGTCCTACTTTAGAAATGTTCGTCCTCGGGAATCCAGAGGGAATGGAATCATGCCAGACTGTTGGTTCCAAGCACAGTTCTTAGGAACGAAATCTATAGAGAGACTCGGGCATCAGGGGGAGAAGCGACACACCATTTCCAGTTCCCTCAAAGGTGTAAGGAATCTGCAGAAAAGATTCCAGAACAGTCTTGATGTGAGTGCTTCTCCTGGGTGGCACGGACGTCACGCTATGCGGAATGCTCCCTGTGCTTTTGAGGGAGGTGGACAGGTGACCATGACTAGCCAACAGAAGCAGGTCTGAGCTACCTTACGAGCTGCGTTGCTCTCTGGTGCGCGGAATAACCATGAGTGAAATCCGCACAGGTTTTCCCGGCATCCGAGGCATCAGCGGACTGCACGGCCTGCCAGGCACCAAAGGCTTTCCGGGATCCCCAGGTACCCGACGCTGCCCCAGCCACGCGGCCACGCCCAGCAACAGGGGAGGGCTGCTGCGCAGCATCCCGGACTTGGGGCTCGGGGAGCAGGATGGCGCCGGGAGGGCTGTGTGGTCATCCAGGGGCCACATGGACAGGGGCCCTGGTGGCTCTGCAGACCGAGAAGGGGTTCAGCTACCATTAGATGTGGGACACTGAGGCCGCGTGGCTAGCCGAAATCGCCATGGCTGACCTCTGGCTCTGTTCCCGAGTCTCATGGCACAGTGTGACTGTCCTTCCCCTTCAGAAGATCAGCCTGGCACAGGGGAGGTTGCTAACATCACTGCTGTTATCCCCCCCACAGGTGCGGACATCCATGGAGACCCCGGCTTCCCCGGTCCTCATGGGGACCGGGGTGACCCAGGAGAGCCCAACACCCGCCCAGGCCCTTTCGGAGCCCCAGGACAGAAAGGGGAGCGAGGAGATCCAGGTGAGGCCAAGCACCGCCCAGTGGCACCACCTGCACAACCAGACCCAGTATGTCTGTGAGTCCGAGAGATAAGGCCCAGAGCAGACACGGGCAGTGCTGGTTATTCTGCAGAACCTCTTGGCCAGCCCCCCACCATTGTACTGTTATCACCCTCGGGGCAGTTCTTGGGGTGAGGATCCAGGGTCAGTCCACCAGCGCATCCCCACTTGGGGGTGAGGATCTAAGGTCAGTCCACCAGCGCATC
>NW_023270316.1:2466024-2602580 GCF_011800145.1 Mirounga leonina | reverse complement strand
AGGTCAGTCCACCAGCGCATCTCTAGTTGGGGGTGAGGATCTAGGGTAAGTCCACCAGTGCATCTCTAGTCGGGGGTGAGGATCTAGGGTTGGTCCACCAGTGCATCTCTAGTCGGGGGTGAGGATCTAGGGTCGGTCCACCAGTACATCCCCACTCGGGTGAGGATCTAGGGTCAGTTCCCATGACTTTGAAGTCAGGTGCCTGCATGTGTGTTCTTGCTCTGCCTTTTGCTTGGTGCGACCACAGACATGGCTTTCTTTATAAATTGAAGGTAGAAACACACCTTCTGGGTGTCAAGAGGATTCAGCGAGTTAATACAGATGAAGCTCTTACACACAGGAGCCCAGCAAACATGCTGGCTTCTCTAGAAGTCCTCAAGGCAGCATGTTTTCAGAGGGTCCTGCTTGTTAGGGGATCTGCCCTCTGGAAGGGGTCAGGGCATGCAGCCATGGGATTCGGAGGTGAGACCCGGGACAGAGGGAGGAGAGAGATGTAGGTCCCACGTGGTGCATGCCATCCTGACCGTAGACAGCGCTCACGACACCCCCACGACTGCTCTCCATGCGACAGTGAGTGTCGACACCTGACGCGCACCGCGTGCTGTTCAGGCTCCGACCCTGGCAACGGGGAACATTACAGTTTCCACCGGGGCAGAAATCACCTCTTTTATTCCCGTTTATACCTCGGTGAAATGCCTGCTCCAGAGTTAAGTGTCCGATAACTATCTGTTCAGGAAGAATACTGGGACCCCGGAAGTCCTCCTGACCTCTGCTGCGCTGTGTGCCCCAGAGCGTCCCTGGCTTACCCCTACTCATC
The DNA here is from genome assembly GCF_011800145.1 of Mirounga leonina. Taxonomy (NCBI): domain Eukaryota; kingdom Metazoa; phylum Chordata; class Mammalia; order Carnivora; family Phocidae; genus Mirounga; species Mirounga leonina. The sequence continues at coordinate 2,601,763 of NW_023270316.1, read as the reverse complement.
CCTCTGCTCGCTGTCCGTGCAGTGTGTTTCTCAGAATCCTTATCGCCCCTGCTGGGGAGCCCTGCACTCCATCCCAGGGACCTGGGATGTACGGGCTCCCAAACTAGTGGCCCTTTTTAAAGCAGCTGTCCACTGTGAGGTCCTCACCCTACACAGAAGCCGCAGCTGCCCCATGACCTGGTGGCTTCTGTGCCCGCTGGGCCGCAGACTCGGCCATGATCAGGGAAGGGGACTCTCCGCTAGGACATCCCTGTGGACACTGAGCTGAAACAAGGGAGCTCAGTGGGGACTCCAGGGTTCCGCCCCCTCTGCTCGTCTGGAAGGGACGCCAGTACTGATCTGGGATCACCAGACCTTGGGGAGTGGGCGATTGGCAAGGACAGACCGTGAGCAGTGGGGACCCACTCCGTAAACTTGGGGCCCAAGCTACTGAAGGGTGGCTGCAGGGGGACTGAAAGCATCTGTGTGGCCCAGAGGCCTCGTTCCACCAGGACTGGAGCCTCCTGTCCCAGCACCAGGGCTAATGAGCAACAGAACCAACCTCTCAGGGCCACGCGCCATCCACAAGTAGCCACATCGCTGAGCTCGATGCGTGGGGGCCTCTGGGCAGCAGGAGGGGCTGGTGGCCTCCCCGGACCTGGCCTGGGGCACTTCCTGGGCCCTGCTCTGGGACAGGAAGTGGCGGGGTGGGGGCGGGGAACCGTCGATCGAAATGTTGGATGCTGATGCTCAAACGGACTTCTTCTGTTTCCCTCCCAAGGGGAACGAGGCCCAGTCGGGAGCCCAGGACTTCAGGGCTTCCCAGGCATCACCCCCCCTTCCAACATGTCTGGCTTCCCCGGTGACAAAGGGGCGCCGGGCATATTTGGCTTGGAAGGTAAGCAGGACTCCCATTTCTGCGGGGGCAGGAGCTCGTGGGGACCGGCTTACTCTGGGGATGGAACAGACGTCGTTTCCACCTTGAGGACATTATTGTGCGAAGTGAAATAAGGCACACACGAAGGGACGAGCACTGTGTGAGGTCCCAAGAGCGTTGAGATCCACAGATGGAAGAGAGGAAGCGTGCCGGGGCTGGGGGAGCTGGTGGAGAGTCGCTGACTCCTGGGGACGGAGCTTCAGTTTGGGAAGACGAGAAAGTTCTGCAGTGCAAGGTGGTGATGGCCACTCAGCACGGTGGATGTACTCTGCCCCTGAACCACACACTTAGAAATGGTTAACATGCTAAGTTTTAACGTACATATATGAAGAAAGTCGTCCGGTGTTAGACTGGCCAAAGACTCCCCCCAAACAGGTGACCTTGCGCCTGGTCCCCTGAGCGCCTCCTGCAGCGCATCCTGGTGCCGCGTGGCCGAGCCCGCGCCTTCCTCCCGTGTAACTTCTTTCTTGTGATGCACGTCAATAGGTTATCGAGGTCCCCCCGGGCCGCCTGGGCCCGCTGCTCTTCCTGGAGGCAAAGGAGATGTGGGGAACCCAGGAGCTCCAGGAAACCCCGGGACCAAAGGATGGGGCGGGGACCCTGGGCCCCAAGGCCAGCCCGGCGTGTTCGGTCTCCCGGGAGAGAAAGGTAACAGCGCCGCCCTAGGGCTCCTCGTCTTAGGGAGGCTGGCGGCTCTGGTCAGAGATGGCTGGAGCCCCCAGCCAGACAGGTGAGTCCTCCGTGTCCTGCTTACCTTGAAGGGCCCAGAGGGGAGCCAGGATTCATGGGAAACACAGGCGCCACCGGGAGTGTGGGCGACCGAGGCCCCAAGGGACCCAAGGGAGACCGAGGACTCCCAGGTAAGTGGCCATTCATACACCTGCAGAGCCCGTCTCCAGTGAGCTGCCACCAGGGGTGGGCCTCGGGACTGTCCCTGCCCCTCAGGCTTGGGGACCCCTCTAAGGGCTCCCTCGGTCATGGGGACCTGCCATCACCCCCGCTGGGATGTGGTAAATGACACGAATTGCCAAAAGGGCTGAGCGACCTCTCAGATGGGTAGTATCCATCTCGTCTCTGGAGAGCAAGACGGTTCCAGAAAGCTCCACCATTGGATTCAACGGATAAAACAATGGAATACAGGTCAAAGCAAGAAAGCCCAGGGGTTCTCCTGTGCCAACTGGGCTTTCTTTTCCCTTTCCAGGTGCCCCCGGTTCCATGGGATCCCCTGGGATTGCAGGAATCCCCCAGAAGATTGCCATCCAGCCAGGGCCACTGGGTCCGCAGGGAAGGAGAGGCCCCCCGGGGGCACAGGGAGAGATGGGGCCCCAGGGCCCCCCAGGAGAACCAGGTGGGAGCCCTGCTGCAGAGCAGCCAGGGAAAGGCTCTTTCTCCTGTTTGCTTTGTTTTCACTTCGGTTTTCTGGCTGAAAAGCCTTTGTTCGGCAGCAGTGATGCCGAGCATCGTCACTCGTCCCTGCTAGTCACACTCATTTCTGTGGCTTGGCAGGTTTCCGCGGAGCTCCCGGGAAGGCAGGGCCCCAGGGCAGAGGTGGTGTGTCTGCTATTCCTGGATTCCGAGGAGACCAGGGGCCCACGGGACAGCAGGGGCCGGTGGGCCAGGAAGGTGAGTGGTGGGTGACGAACGGCCTGTGGTATTTGGGGAGGGAGGAACAAGCACCGAGACAAGCAGAGAGGACAGGCCGAGGGGGGCGGGGGCGGGGACGTCCCATGAGGAAGTGATGACAAGTGAGGGCGTCCGCGGAGGAGAGGGGTACAGAAAGCCAGGGTCAACCAGGACCACGGATTCTGAACGTTTGAAGGGACGTCCTGCTGGAGGCAGATTGGACATTCTGCTGTGCTCTGGGGACAGAATCGCCCCTGGGCAGGTATCATGGCGGGACGAGTGCCCACGTGTGTAGAGAGCTGCCTGTCCCGGGAGGTCCAGCCAGGGGGGCCTGGCTCTCGGGGCAGAGGAGGCCCGTGTGTTGGGTGGGGGCCCTTCTGCCTCCGGGTGTTGCAACCCCTGGCCCCTGGTTGAGGACCCTGGTGGATCAGGTCGTCCGCAGGAGGCCCTCGGCCTGCAAGGGGCAGAGCCAGTGAGGGCCAGGCTTCGGGGAGAGAGCGGACAGAGGCCTCAAGAGGCAAGCATGTCAGCCACACGCCGAAGTCCACACGGCAGCTGAAAGGCGGCCACTGTCTCTCGGTTCTAGGGGAGCCGGGCCGCCCAGGGTCCCCCGGCCTGCCGGGCATGCCCGGCCGCAGCGTCAGCATCGGCTACTTGCTGGTGAAGCACAGTCAGACGGACCAGGAGCCCATGTGCCCCGTGGGCATGAACAAGCTCTGGAGCGGGTACAGCCTGCTGTACTTCGAAGGCCAGGAGAAAGCCCACAACCAGGACCTGGGTAGGTGGCGCCGCTGAGCCCCGGCGAGGTTCGTGCAGGCGCTCAGGGGGGCCGGCTCGGGGGGGCGGGGGGCACCGGGCCGTCCACACCCTGGGGCTGCAGAAAACACTAAAATGGCCTTTGAAACCTCTAAACCTCGGGTCAGGGCCGCAGAGAGTGCGTGGCAGCAGCCTCCTTGGGCTCCAGCGCGCCTGCCTGGGGCCGGCCCCCCGCCCGGGGCTGGCCACGCTCCCCCCGAGGCCACCAGCAGCTCCGGCAGGCTCTGAAAGCAGGCTGGGGCCAGGCCGGGCCTCACACAGAAGCCCCGGGAGAGCAGATATGGATGTGTGTGCACATCTGTATTTAAGTGAGCCTGGTCGCCAGAAGGAATTAAAATGACTTCCGGGCACACAGAAGGCATGAGGCAAGCCCCAGCTAGAAGCAGGGCTGTGCAGGGAGAGTGCCTGAGTCTGTGGATCTGTGGTGGGACGGTGGTGGGGAACCCATCAGGCCGAACCCGGTGGTCTGTGCACATTCCTGTCGACGCGTCCTGCCTGCAGACTAAGTCTAACGGAAACAACAACGGGGCCAAGGCGAAGCGAGGACGGGGCCTAGGCCGCAGCGCTGGGCCAGCTTGCGGGTGCCTCCCCGTGGGCTCTAGGCTCGGGCCATGCCTGGGAGCCCGGCAGCCGGCTCCGCTCAGTCCTCGCTCTGGCCTGCCCTGTACCCTGGGCGGTGAAGTTTCCCTGGGGTGGGTGCGGCCAGCGGCCCTTCTGGGAGGGCCCCTCAGGGTGGGCTAAGCCAGGCCCTCGTCTGGGATCCCATCAGGGGATTCATGGGGCTGGTGCGTTAAGACCCCCACCACGGGGTGCTCGTTCATAAAGACCCGCTCCCTGACAACCCGGCCCGGCGCAGAGGCCTGCGTGAGAACTTCTGGAAGGGCAGGGCTGAAACACCAGCGGGGTCTGCTCCGAAACAAGGAACTGCAGAACCCTGGCTCGGTCCCGGTCCCCAGTGCAGGACTGAGCCCCGCCAGGGGCCCCAGGGCCTGGCCAGGCCAGGGGAGCAGCGTCCGCCCCGCTCAGCGGTGACCCCTCTCCGCAGGGCTGGCGGGCTCCTGCCTGGCTCGGTTCAGCACCATGCCCTTCCTATACTGCAACCCCGGGGACGTGTGCTACTACGCTAGTCGGAACGACAAGTCCTACTGGCTGTCCACCACCGCCCCGCTGCCCATGATGCCCGTGGCCGAGGACGACATCAGGCCCTACATCAGTCGCTGCTCTGTGTGCGAGGCCCCAGCCGTCGCCATCGCGGTGCACAGCCAAGATGTCTCCATCCCCCACTGCCCAGCTGGATGGCGGAGTCTGTGGATTGGATACTCCTTCCTCATGGTATGTGGTACTTGCCCACTTTCTCTCTGAGCGTGGAACTGGGTGAAAATCTAGTTCCTCTCGCCAACCACACCCTGCCTGGGGAAGCAAGAACAGCTGCCTTTGTAAGAATAGCCACACAGGACAGTTGTTCAGGTTGTGCACTGCACAAGGGCACCTGGCCCAGGGGATGTGAGCTGGAATACAGCCTGCGCTTTTGCCTGCGCTTTGCTGACTGAGCCATGTTCGGCATGGGTGCCCCCACCCAAAAGGGGCCCATTAATTTGCCACCAGGCCTCTGTGCAGGCCATAATCAGGATAAACTGGGCTACCCTGGTGGCAGTCCTCAAGTTTTCCTGCTTACTCCGCCACGGTAGGGAGAAAGGAGAGTCCGTGACCCTGTAAGGTGACCTTTGAGGACAGACAGAAAGACCCCTTTTGGTTGCACGTGACCATCAGGGAGCCTCCAGGCCCGAGGAATAAGCTGGGGTCCTCAGATCTTTTAACCTGCACTGGAAATTCAAATATGAAAACTGAGCTGCCCCCTTGCAGAGGAGTGAAGTGGTCCCAGGTCTGAGGCTCCCCCGCAGGGCGTTCGTCCTGACCACCGCCCCACGGCTCCCTCCTTCCCCGCGTGGCCTCAGCTCCTTCACACCTTGTGTGGCAGGCGGCGCTGCTCACCCAAGCGGAACACGGCGGCTCTGGGCTGGGGGGCCCCTGCCTACTGTGAGCGGGACACTCCAAGGCTTTCTGTTGCCGTGGTTTTGTGTAGAGAGGCTCCCTGCCCAGCGCGTCCCAGGACAGCCTTCCTTGCCCCCACAGCCTGCAGCGAGTCCCCTCCCGTTGCACATAGCCCGCGCCTCCGAGCCACACGGCGCGTGTCTACATGAGCCTCCCGTGGGCCCAAACCAGAGCTATGCCATTCATGAGACCCAGAGAAAGGGTCCCTGTGACGCCAGGCCCGCCTCCCGGCAACAGCCTCACCATCAGCTCAGGCGCCCTCTGACGGGAGCAGTAACGGCCACACGAGTCACAGGATGGTTAGCGACAAGTCAGCAAGGGGGGTCAGCAAGGGGGGGGTCTCCAAACCACTCCCATGCCCTCTGCACGCGCACAAGCCGCGGAGGGGCTGGAGGGGCCGCTGTCTTTGCTCCTTATTTCTACCTCACCGACCTGCCAGGCTGACCCACACGCTGACTGTATTTTTCCTTTTAAAAAAAAGGTCACTTTCTGGTATCTCTCCCGCCAGGCAAACACCCCTTTCTTTGAGTGGGTGATGCGGGAGACGGTATTTCCCCCCAGATGAAGTCCGCCGCGTCCACTGGCCATAACCCGCTTCTGTTCAGGTTGTCACTTAGCTGCACATCATGGGCGTGGGCTCATGGCCCTGGACCCGCACCTGCCGCGTGCGCCCCGGGCTGCCGTCCGCGGGCTCCACCCCACCGCGCTCCCAGCATTAAAGAGTGCGGCGCGGCGGGCTGTGTAGACCAGGGCAGATGCCCCAGAGCTGGGGTGCGTCCGAGGCCCCGGGCTGTCCCGGGGGCGCACTCACGGCCCTGCCCCGTGTCCCCCGCACAGCACACAGCCGCCGGTGACGAGGGCGGCGGCCAGTCGCTGGTGTCGCCGGGCAGCTGCCTGGAGGACTTCCGCGCCACGCCCTTCATCGAGTGCAACGGGGGCCGCGGGACCTGCCACTACTATGCCAACAAGTACAGCTTCTGGCTCACCACCATCCCCGAGCGGAGCTTCCAGGGCGCGCCGTCCGCCGACACGCTCAAGGCGGGGCTCATCCGGACGCACATCAGCCGCTGCCAGGTGTGCATGAAGAACCTGTGAGGGGCCGGACGCGCTTCTCTCCAGGGCCACGCTCAGCCCGGGGGCCACTTTGGTGCTTGCTCTTAACTCGTTACCTCAGAGGACGCCCCCAGACGGATCTTGTTCCTTTCTTTAAAAACCCAGTGGGAAGGCTTCCAAAGGAATTCAGCACTGGTGCTTCTACCGAGTAGCCCCTTGCCGCGCGCAGGTGCTGGCCCCCCTCCCCCCCGTGGGGGGCCGGCCCCTGCCCCAGCACCCGTGTCCAGCCATACATCGCGTGCTAGGCGTCGCCACCTTCTTCATCTGCTTCCGAGCGCCCCGCCACCGACCCGCATACTGGACCCACTTAACAGGGTGGTGTAGACAAAGGAAGCCTGAACTCCCTGCTGCGGTCCCCACGGCCGGTCTCCGGCCACTCTGCGGGCAGCTCTGTTTTCTCCCAAAGACCACCGATGTGACTTTGAATCCCCTCAGGAAGGCCAGGGGTGCCTTTTGTTTTAAAAGCCTTAGATCGTCCGCACGAGCTCCCCTCCCCCCACGTCCTTACAGACCACCAGAAGCGGAGACCTTCTCAGCACCTGATGTCAGCCACGCCACCGGGCGGCGCACTCGAGAATCCTCGGCCCCAGGTGGCCCCGGGGATTGACCCTCTGTCCTTGGTGACTTGTATGCCTATGACTTAATCTAACCTCTGTAACGACCACAGAATAAAAGTTGGTTTTGAGCTTTTTATACCCCGAGTGGCTGGCTGCCTTCATTCGTGTCCGGAGAGCACAGGTGGCCGGCACGAGCCCTTCCCCCCGACCCCGCACTGCATTTGGGCCCTCGAGCCTGCCGTGGGTGAGCCGGGCCCCCCTGCTGCGCTTTCCCGAGTTCCCGCAGACCTGAACCCAAGTCTGTGGCCTGCCGTTCACTTCTCAGGGAGTCGTGTGTGTTCAGACACCCCAGCCACCACTCGTGGGCGTTGGGAGGATGGTCCCTGCGGAGACGCACTTGCAAAGTCACTCAGTTCTCACCCAGAACCCCAGAGCAGCTCTCCATATTTCCAAGAAACCTCCATGCACATTTCTGGTTTCAGTTTCTCTGGAACCTGGCTGGTCTTGGGAGCCCAGCTCAGAATTTGTTACCCTTTAAAATTCAATCTCATAGTAAACTTTTCTAAGAACAATTTCCACATCATAAAGTAAGTTTTCCGCCTGATGATGTCATTTGAAATATACCAGCAACCACCTTGATTCGCACTCCCCCAGAAGCTGACCAGGACAAGGACTCTGCACAGGAGGGTTATTCGGGGATATGAGTCCCAATCAGGGAATGGAGGGGGCCCGGCAGAGTGAACCCAGGAAAGAGGACACCTTCCTAAGGGGGTTACCGCCAAGGGGAATTTAGGGCTCCGTCCTGTGGGCACCCACCGAGGAAAGCCACAGAAGGAGCCTCGGCTTGTGCAGCTAAGGCGCAAAAAAGGGACGTTTCCCTCCACCAGCTCTTGCCCCTCATGGTCAGGAGTTTCTGGGACTGTTCAGTCCCTTGCGCTCCCAGGTGCACGGGCTGAGCGGCATCCCAGGTGGAGGTGCGCTCCCAGGTGAGCAGCATCCCAGGATCCCAAGTGGAGGTGCACTTCCAGGTAAGCAGGATCCCAGGTGGAGGTGCACTCCCAGGTGAGTAGCATCCCAGGATCCCAGGTGGAGGTGCGCTTCCAGGTAAGCAGGATCCCAGGTGGAGGTGCGCTCCCAGGTGAGCATGTCCCAGGTGGAGGTAGTGGAGCAAAGCTAATGTAAGGTGCCATGGGCTACACCTGTACGCAGATGGTTTCCATAGCAACAGCCATAGCACCCCACCACCACCACCACCACCACCACCATGGAACGCGAGGCTTGAGGCCAGGATTTGAAAGATGCCCAGCACCGCCCGCCCCCAACGAAACTCATGGAAGCAGCTGTTTATTCTGGACTCCAGTCCCCACGATCAAGGGGCAGCCTCGAAGTGCGTCCCAGCCCTGAAGACTGCAGCTTGGTTTGGGTGTGATGCCAGGAAGGACTCGGCGCTGGGGACCCACATCCTCCCTAGTGGGTCAGAGCCCCCAGTGGCTCCTGACGCCCTCCCCATCTGCAGACTGAGCCTTGCCTCCCTTCCACAGCTCGAGTTCAGGAGCGAAGGGCAGCTGGGTGGGAGGCCAGCTCCAGAGGTGGGAGTCGTGTGATGACATAAACTGGCCTCATTCCAGCTATTTCCAGGGGCCACCTGAGCACAGGGGTCAGGGTCCAGCCTCTCTGTGCTGGGACTGGGGGGACCCATGTCCTTCCCGGAGCTGACTTGCCCCTATTCTACACTTAGGAGAAGGCAGGGTTACTGCAGAGCTTCTGGAAAGGGGATTCTTGCACCCGGATTAGGGGACTCTGGGGGGTCTCCCCCGTCCCCGCACTGCCCTCCCTGCCCCAGGCACAGGAACCCCCCCCCCCCAGAGGTGTGAGCATGCAAGTGAGGCCACCAGAGGGTGAGGCCAAGGGAGGAGGGTGGGAAGTGCCCCCGGAGACGCACACACACCGTGTCCTGGGGCTGACGGTGTCCCCTCCCCAGGCCAACCCACCCCGCTCGCCTCGCCCAGATGATCAGCCCCCAGACACTGCTTCTAGGCCTTCCCGGCGCAAACAACCCGATGCGGGGACCCACAGGGCACCCCTCTGGTCGTGGGCTGTAGGTGCACAGCCAACCCGACCTTGTGAGGGAGGACACGTCAGCGCACGGAACGAGGTGCGTGAAGCCGAGGGGGGTCTGTGGGGAAACCAGGTGCTGTGTGGAGGGTTTGCTGGACACCCGGGTGCGGGTTTTCCTGGCACACAGGCAGCTCTGTCGAAACCAAGTCCAGAAACGACAAAGTTGTACTTTTAAGAAGCCAGCCGTGCAGCCTGGGATGAGGGGGAAACAGGGCTCCAAGCTCCCGGGTTACAACATTCCCGGCCCGAACCATCCCTGCCGTTCCTGAAACATCCCTGCCCCGCACGCCGCCTCAGGGCACCTGGAAACGTCCAAGGAAGAGACGCCATTGAGGAGGTTTCCATCGTGCAAGGACAGTGGAGCCCGGGGAGAAAATCCGCGGTGGCGGCTCTGAGACCAGGTTAGCCGAGCAGTCATGTTTGTGCAGAAGAAAAGAAGGAATGGGGCGCCTGGGTGGCTCAGTCGGTTAAGCGACTGCCTTCGGCTCAGGTCATGATCCTGGAGTCCCAGGATCGAGTCCCGCATCGGGCTCCCTGCTCGGCGGGGAGTCTGCTTCTCCCTCTCCCACTCCCCGTTTGTGTTCCCTCTCTCGCTGTGTCTTTCTCTGTCAAATAAATAAATAAAATCTTTAAAAAAAAAAAAAAGAAAAGAAGGAACGTTCGAGGTCGCCAGCTCAAACCCACATCCAGCCAAGAAATCCCGTGTGTCTCCGCCAGCTGGCTCACCCACCCGAGCGACCTGACGCTTCCCCAGCGCTGACCTGGCTCCTGGCGGGCCCACTCGGTCAGAGCTAGGACCCCGCGAGCAGGCTGGGACCAAAGACCCCGGCTGGCGTACGAGATCCACTTGAGACACAGCCTAGCGTGACGTCTATTGTTAGGACAACGATCAAGGAAATGCTTCCATGCGGTTGATGGAGAACGTGCCGTCCCCGGGCAACCCCCCAGAACATGCGGCCCCTCAGGGACACAAGCTGGAGGTGCTCGGAGCAGATGGGCAAGAGAACCAGAGAATGCTCGGGGCAAAGGGCCGTGAGAACTCAGCCAGCCCTGCCTTCCTGCACGAACCGTACAGCGGGGCACGGTCTCCTGCAGAGGCTTCAGACACCCATCCCAGGGCCTCACTGGCTGGCGGCAGGTTTCACAGGCCAGGCACTGGCCAAGGTATCATTAAACCAGCTTGATGCACAGATTCGTTTTCACTCTCCAATGGGCCCCGCTCTGGGACTGAAGTCTGAGGCCTCTGGATGGGCTTGGGCAACGGGGCGTCCGAGTGGGGAGCCCCAGGCAGAGACAGGAGGCTGTGCCTCGCCCCGTCCTGCAGGCTGGCTCACGCTCGCACCTGGAGAACGTGCACCGCACAGGAGCAGAGGCCGGCCTGGGGGGACCCCCAAACAGGCCATGGGCCCTCAACACAATCACTGCACACCTCCCCAGCCCCCCACAGTAACGACTCACGAAACACACTGCTTTCTTACTAGCCTCGGCCTCACGGTGCCCTCTGTTATGGGCTGAACACTTGTCTCCCTGCAAATCCGTCTGTGGAAGCCCAGACCCCCAGTGGGACCATATTTGTAGGTGGGGCCTTTGGGAGGTCATGGGGTGGGGTCCTCGCGATGGGATTAGCGGCCTTGCAAGGAGCGAGAGATCAGAGCCCGCTCCGCCCACCATGTGGACACAGTAGGAAGGTGGTGTCTGCCAGGGGAAGGGCTTGGGCCCGGACGGAGATCGGATCTGCCAGCCCCCGGACCTCCGCTGCCAGCCTCCAGAGCTGCGCGAGAGAGATGGGCCCGGCCTGCGTTTTGTTCCAGCCGCCCACGTTGGCTGAGATACCCCTTAAATTGCTCAGAAAAACTGTTGCCTCGCAGCCTCCTTGTCTTAGAATCTGCTTGTGACAAAGCAGCCCACCCACCAACCCCCAGAAAGGGGGCTTCTGGGTGAGTAACTGCCTGTGTGACCCCAAACACACCTGAGCAGAGACAGACCTTCTAGATTTCTGTTCCTGGAGCTCATTTCATCGAGACAACGGCAAATGGACCAATCCAAATGTTCTGAAATGTCTAAGGATTCATTGTAGCTTTAAAGACAGAAGTACCTTAAGCTCCCAGCCACCTCCCAGGCGCCCCCGGCAAGGGGTCCACCAGGGGTGAAAATAAGGTCAAAATCAACAGTCTCCACACCAAGGGTCTCCTCATAATCCTTTTTAATAATGTGCGTAACTCACACGGCTGCAGCCGGTAGAAAAGCGGTGATTCTGGATTCCGTATAAATTAACAAGCCAAGAATCATGGTGACACGTCAACACACGAGTGCCAAGCGGTAGGACCAAGGAGAGACCACAGTGAATAAATGTCTGCGAAAACACGGAAGCGGGGCAGGTGCCCACGCACGGCCGGTGCCGCGGAGCCCGGCCACAGGCTTCGGCGAGGCCAGGATGTTAGGAAAGGAGCAGCACCGCGCAAGGGTCCCTGGGAGTCGTGGCTCGGAAGAGTGTCTTCTGCAGGCGATTCCCCTGGCCCTCACGTCCCCCACGGTGATGCAGACGGAGGAGCCGTGCCCGAGGACCGCCGAACACCCCGCTGTTGTCGTCCCCGGACGTCCCCCTGCGTGTGCAGCCCGGCTACACGACTCCGCGCTCCCAGCGGGTCAGCCCCGGCCCGCCGTGGACCCTGGGGCTCGGGGTCCCTGAGTCAGGAGCAGCACCCGGATCTGGTCCGTCTGGGGGTCTTGCAGCTGCTGACGTCCACGGTCTGCGGCGGCCCCTGGGCTCGCTGCCGCAGGATCACGGGCACCACCATGTCGAACAAGGTCTCGAACAGCAGGTCCACGTTGTACCCGGTCTTCGCGCTGGTCTCGAAGCACATCTGCTCAGCGGCCGGCACATCCTTCTCGTCCAGCATCTTGTACTTGAGGATCTTGTTGTAAAGTGCCGCCGCGTCCTCCAGCCGCACCGGCTTGGGCACTTTGGGCGATCCGCCGCCGCCGCCGCCCGCCGTCCCCGGGCCGTGCCCTGCCTTCTCCCGGCTCTCTGCGGCCCCAGCCTCGACGAGGTCCACCTTGTTCCCCACGATGGCGAACAGGCAGTCCGTGCTGGCCGTGTCTGTAAGACCCAGGAACCTGTCCTCCAGCTCCAGCAGGCTCTGCGGGTGGTTCACGTCGTAGGTGAGGATGACCGCGATCGCGCCCCGGCAGTACATGGACCCCAGGCCGTGGAACTGCTCCCGCCCTGGCCGGGAAGACGGAAAGAGAGACGCGGGTTATCTCTCGTGCCAGGACGCGCCCACCGACCACACCGCACGGCAACCCCAGAGGGACAATGGAAGCGGACCCCGAATGCACGTGTGGCTGCAGCCAGGCCGGATGGAGACACTGGCTTGCACAAAGGAGTGAGGGGCCCAGGCCCCACGGGATCCAAGGGCAGTGCCCTCTGCTCTGGGAGGTGCACGACAGCCTGGTTTCCAGGCAAACCTTTGAATTTTACTCCATGCACGTAATTCAGAGGCAGGGTCACGGGCTCATCCTACTTGGGTAGAAGGGGATCCCTGACAAAAAAGAAATAAAGAACCTTTGGTCTGTGAGTCTTAGGAGCATGGACTGAAGGCATGTTACCTACACACATGTATTTATTTAAAACGTGTCATTTGCCAATAATTCACTGTTTTCAGCCAAATGACCAAAGAAACACAAACAATGTCTACCCCAATTCCCAAACTTCCTCAAACAGCCCTGACATAGGCCAGGCTGCATCCTCACTTTGGGGCAGGCCGGCTGCCCCCCGTGTCTGGCCCTGGAGAGAGCACCGTGCCGAGAAAGCCGGCCCGGGCCTACGCCGGACCGCCGGCTTCTCCCTCACACGGAGCCGCACCCAAAGCCAGGGCCCCCTGCCTGTCCAGCAAAGCCCCAGTGTCTCCCCAAATGATCCAGAGGGGAAGGGGTGCTGAGACGGGGCCACCAGGGCTGGCAGGGGTTGGAGGCAGGCATCCTGCCGAGATGCTGAGAGTCGACGTGATGTGCCAGAAGGCAAGTCTCCGAGGGCCACCTGCTGACCAGCGGCATGCAACCCAGAGCAGCACGTCTGCCCTTCCGCACCGACGGCAGGGCCATCCTGGGACAGATCATCTCATTACAGGTTCATGGCAAATGACACTGCCTGCCAACGGGCAGAAAGTCAGCAGTCCCCTCACCCCCCCGTCGCTTTCGGGACCCACCCCGGGAGGCGATGATCAAGGAGTCTTTAGAAACAAATGTGAACACTGGAAGCAGCAGGTATTCACTACGAAGAAAAGCAAGACCAGCTTCCCCACCATCAGCCCTGAGCTAGGACTTCTCCTGCAGACACAAATCTCGTCTCAAGCGAGCGATCCGGGCATCGTGAGGTTTTCCAACAGGAGAAATGCTTCCAGCCCCCACCCTAGCTTTCCCGAGGCAGCGACCGCGGGAGAGGCCGGGGGAGGATCTCCAAGTCCGCGACACAGTTCGCTGGGGACAAACAGGCAACTGTGCTCAAGCCTGGACCTAAAATACTTCTCCTTTCCAGATAAAAATGTCTGATCTGCCTTTTAAAAACGAAAAAAGTACATAATATTGATACAAGGAAAAATCATAGTAACTAAGGAAGTAGGAACCAAAGAAGCCCGAATGCTGGCCTGACGAGTCCATCAGAGGCTCTGTTACAATCCCATAATCTACCGGCCCAGGCGCATGCAGACCTGTCCACTGTGGTCACCGCAACTGAAGAATTTACAGTGAGGCAGTCTGCATACCTGAAATGCTTAAATTCTGTTTTAGATCGACTCTGCAGCGTGTAGGCTGCTTTCCCATGAGTGCAGTGCCCATCACGGGCGGGCCCACGCACAGGGAACAGAATTCTGAATTTAATCCCAAATGAATTCAAGTGGGTGCCCTGGTATTTGTGGCATGAAGACCACAGCGAAGATGGTGGGGGAATCCATAAGACTCGGCCTTTTGAAAGCTGGTTCTGCCAATTCAGTGTGCTTGAACTCAGACTCTCTAGTAAGTTTTCCAGTGATTTGGGGACCTGGCTGAGCCGCGGAGTCAGGCTCCTACTGCTAACCCACGATAAGCGTCTGCCCTCGTCCACGCGGGGGCCGTGTACCAGCTCCCCTCCCGTAGTCTCTCTCTCTCCCCCCACCGCGTTCCCCAGCCTGGGGCCCCACACACCAACTCCAAAGCCCCGGGAATTCCCGTAGTCCCCCCTCCTTGGCTTCACTGAGGAGCTCAACAGCCTCATGGTGCGATTCTGGGGGCGTCAGGGCACCAGGCTGCCCCACCCCAGCCCTCAGAGGGCTGGGGGAAAGATCATGAGCTGTTTCAAGTTTAACCAATGCGGCTGCGGGTCAGCGAGCGCCAAACCCTAGGCTGGGTGACACGGCCAGGCTGCCAGGCTTGGAGGGCCCCTGCCGTGCGGCCTGCCAGCGATCCGGGGGCGGGAGTCTAGGAGAGGGGCCCAGCCTCCTCCACCTCCAGGAAGCAGCCTGGGCTCCCCCTGCGGTGGGTGGTCCACAGGGCTGCAGGTCGGGAGCCTGTGTGATCGTCCAGGAATTCTGGCTCATCCGGGAAGCAAATCAAGACGTGACCCGTTTCCCTGAGGTTCCCCCACATACTCACATTTGTAGGAGCTCTTTCTTTTTTAAGGCTGAATAATCTCCCATTGTATGCATGTGACACTTTCTTTATCCATTTATCTGTCAAAGGACATTCAGGGTGTTCCCATGCCTTGGCCACCGTGAATAATGCAGCAGGGACACAGAAGTGCCAGTGAGCCACTCCCGGGATGGATACTGCAGGATGCCACCTATCCTAGGGCATCTAAAATAGCCATATTCGGAGATGCAGAGACTGGCCTGGTGGTCGCTGGGGCCTGGGGGCAGGGGAGGGGGGAAGGGGGAGAGGGTGGGGAGGAAAGCTTGGGCTAGTGACCCGGAGAAGCTGGGTCAGCATGAGGACACTGGACACACCCACGCGGCCTTCCCAGCAACCACACAAAGGGCCCCCCCCCCCACATCACGGAGGGAGAAACCGAGACCAGAGCCCAGAGCTGGGACCCTGGCCCAGGTACCAGGCAGTCTGTGCTCTAACCACCCGTGGCAGAGCCAGACTCTGGGCACAGACCATCTGCGTTCGAGTCCCCACAGCGTGACATCGGGCAAGTGCCTTTGAGCCCCCGTTCTAGTCGCCAACCGGTAGCCAGTCCCACCCGAGGGAGGCTGTGAAAGTGTAAGCAAGGGACACGTGTAAGCTCCCAGGAGTGAGCCTGCTCCTGCTAAGCCCTCAGTCAGATTCCTCCCAGACGAAGCACAAACCCCTCCCCGGACCCCGTGTCCTGGGCTCTTGATCAGACGTTCACACTCCGGCTCTGAGAGCCTGGTGGCCACGTCTGCCACTGACCGATCCCATCCACCAGTCTTATTTTACGAGCCTTCCTTTTGGAGGACAGCCTTCTCCCCAGTTCCGGGGCGCATTACCGGATCTGCCGCACTGTATCCGTGGAGCTGAAAACAGCCCGGCAGCAGGCACGAGGGGGACACGAGTCAGCCGCCCACACTGACCCCAGGCAGTTGCTGGACAAGCGAAGGTAAACTGCTCGACTGCCTTCTCTTCCACCTTGGCCGTCCTCAGCCCAAGGACCACCGGCCCTTGACCCCAAGACTGCTTAAACAGTCTAAAATAATCAAATGGGTGGAGTGGCCATCAGAAATCACAATGCTGGCTGCATGGTTTAAACATGTGCATGTTCGGGGCGCCTGGGTGGCTCAGTCGTTAAGCGTCTGCCTCCGGCTCAGGTCATGATCCCAGGGTCCTGGGATCAAGCCCCGCATCGGGCTCCCTGCTCTGCGGGAAGCCTGCTTCTCCCTCCCCCACTCCCCCTGCTTGTGTTCCCTCTCTCACTGTGTCTCTCTCTGTCAAATAAATAAATCTTTAGAAAAAAAAAAAGTGCATGTTCTGTTTCATTATTTCTAAAATAAGAATGACGCGGGCACCCCCCCACCTGAGAGCACATGAACCAGGATGCGACCGGGGTGCGTGGGGGGCGTGGGTACCAGTGTGATCTGAGAAGCTCCCCGGAGAATGCACGGTGCAGCCAGAGGGGAAGATCCCCACCTCACTTGGTGCAAGCGAGAGAGAAAAAGCCAGTTGTTAACATATGAGAATCAGAAGGCTGCTGATCAAACAGTAAGGTCTACCAGGAAACATAGACACAAACACAAAAGAGGGAACTTTTTGGGGGGGTGGTGCAGAGGGGCAGAAGAGGAGAGCAAGAATCTCCAGCGGACTTCATGCCCTGCACAGAGCCCAACGCGATCCTCGATCCCACCACGACCCTGAGATCATGACCTGAGCCAAAATCAAGAGTCAGGCGCTCCACCAACTGAGCCATCCGGGCGTCCCGAAGGAGGAACTTTTAAAACGTCCTGCATGGTCTGGAATGCCCACTGGACAGGAGTGCACAAAAACACCGATGTGACCACATGAAAAAGACAAAGAACTCAGATCACAGAACCAGAGACGGGAACGGGGAGAGAGTGAAGGGCAGCCATGGAAACAGCCTGGAGAAGCCCAGTCAGGGCCGAGCTGGGCCGCACCTCCCTTTGAGATCCTATAAAAACACAGTCCTTCTTCCGATGCTCTCAGGTTCCACCGTGGTGTTATAAATACGACCTGTAAGATTACTGTAGCTCTCTTTCCTATCACTGGGTGCGTTCTGTCTCAAGTTTACCGTCCCAGGCAAAATCTAGAACATTCCCACCTGTCTGTCGGTGTCTCTGACCTGACGGTGAGCCCGGCTGGAGAAGGGCCCACGGAAACAAGTACTCCCAGGAAGGCTCACGAACGTTTGGGCTCCTTCGGTGCATGAACAGAAAGGAGGCACCTGCCCCCCCGGGGTGATGGAAGGACCAGCCGCTTCCCCCGGTGTGTGCACACGGCAGAAGCAAGGACACTTCCTACGAGGATCACCGTCTGCGCAGAGGTCCTGGTCCGCGCGGGTGAGTCCGCCCCCACGGACCGACCTGTGTGCTGGCTAACCACCAGGCTGCCCGGTTCTGTGCTCCAGTATTAGTGTAGATGGGGCCACGAAGGTTATTTTTCGAGACCTGCAATCAACTTTAAGTAAGTAGATCTCCTTCCACGATGTCGGTGGGCCTTATCCAATCAGCTGAAGGCCTTAAGAACCTGAGATTTCCTGGAGAAAAAGGATTTCTGCCTCAAGACCACGGCCTGAGTTATAAAAGAAATCTCAGCCTGCTGCCCTACAGACTTGGAACTCAAGGCGCAACACCAGCTCTTCCCTGGGTCTCCACGTTGCCACCCTGCCCGGCAGAATTCAGACCTGAGTCCCACCGTCGTGGGAGCCAAGGCCTTGCCCTCCCTCCCTCCCTCTCTCCCTTCCTCCTTCCTTCTTCATATACTTCATATTTATTTATTTACAAATTCATGAATTTATATACACTGTATTTATATACAGATTTTTATATACTTATATAATATATATTTAAAATATAAGTTGTATGTAATTTATATTATATGTAAATATAAATGTTTGGTTGTACATTTAATTATATAGTAAATATATCTTTATATATAAACTTATATTTACATTTCTATATTTATACTTATTTCCATATCCTAGTGGTTCCGTGCCTCTGGGAAAGCCAGACGATCACACCTGGAGCCACTGCATGGCGAACGTGTCGCCCCAGGAATGAGGCTGTTAAAAGCCGGGGCTCCCCAGAGGGCGGCACTGTCTCAGTGGCCCGTGTCCCCTCCTGCGCCCCCATGTCCACACTGGCTCCAGCGAGGCCCCGATCCCCTGCTGGCCCCTCACATGGTGACCTGGGGGCCGTGAGCAGCATACCTCCCGGGCGGGCAGTCCGCCGGGGCCCCCAGCCGGGGCCCACCCCAGGCCCACCGGGCGCCACAGGCTGTCAGCCACACTGGCCGCTCGTCCACGGGAAGGAGGGGTCCTGAGAGGGGCTTCTAGCAGCCACACGCATCGCTGGGCCCCAGACCGGTCACGTCTTCGCTGAGGACTGCCTGCCCTGCGCCCGGGCCCGACCGGCTCTCCCCCTACACGCAGACCCCGCGGGGCAGCCTCCTTCCCACAAAACACACAAGCCTCCTGCCGGGGCTTTAACAACTAAACGGTAAACACAGGAAAGCCAGAATTTCCAGATCCGAGATCTAGAACCTTTATGGTGGATGGGTGAGCACAGGGACCGGGGATGGAAGAGGGAATTAAAGGGGGCATTTTCGGGGCACCTGGGTGGCTCAGTTGGTTAAGCGACTGCCTTCAGCTCAGGTCATGATCCCACGGTCCTGGGATCGAGTCCCGCATCGGGCTCCCTGCTCTGCGGGAAGCCTGCTTCTCCCTCTCCCACTCCCCCTGCTTGTGTTCCCTCTCTCGCTGTGTCTCTCTCTGTCACATAAATAAATGAAATCTTTAAAAATAAATAAATAAATAAAAATAAAGGGTGCATTTTCTGGGGTTTGAAGTGATCTCCTCCTTCTTTCTACCTTTTAGTCTTGTTTCCCGTCCTGTAAAAGACAGAACTGCTACGGTCCCCCGCCGTCCGAAGCGGGCGGAGTGGTGGCCCCCAGATGCGTGCGGGCCCTTAGCGCTGGAGCAGGTGGACCGGCCTGAGAAGATGCGGGCATCAGGGGCAGCCAGGCCGTGGCGGGGTCCTTCCAGCGGCAATCCACGCCGGGGGCGGGGCGGGGCGGGGGCAAGGGGAGGCACAGAGGCTGACACACGCAGAGGGACCACGTCGTGGAGGCAGAGCCTGGAGGGGCGCGGCCGCCTACCGCCAGCAAGGGGCCTCCAGAAGCTGGGACAGACGCACGGAACGGATGTCCCTCCAAGCCTGCAGAGAGCACGGTGCCGCCCGCACGTTCACTCCAGACCCTCCAGAACTGACAGAACAGACCCCCGTGGTCTGAGCCGCCCAGGACTCACAGTCCTCGGAGGGCCCCGGGCTGCAGGCCAAGGCCTGGCCTTCCACGGACACCAAAGCCACAAATCGAACAAGAGCAGGTCCACGTGCAGGGTCAGGCTGCCCAGAGAAGCTTCTACTTCCTCCCCTTGGCCCTCCCACCCCCTCCACATGCAGATGAGCTGGACATCTGTGGCCTGCAGTGACCCAGCGAAGGAGAAGCTGACCAGATGGCTCAGACCTCAGGTGCCCCAGCCCGTGGGGACAAAGTCTGTCATCTCCTGAGCCAAGTCAGCGAATCTGCTGACTTCCCACAAACAAGTCACGAATCGCACAGCTAAGTCCCGGTGGACAGCAGCATCTAAAATTGCTTCACTGTTTCCGGCTCGACCTGGGGCTGCCACAGGAACGACCTCTGCCCTCTAATCTGATCGCTCGAGAACGAACCAACCACCCACGTCCGGGTCGCTGTCTTCCTTGAGAAACGCCAGAGGGAAGAAGCGGTCACCACTGACAACTAACAAGTTTGCCACCAAGGAGGCGGCAGCTGGTGGCACCCCAAGGAAAGCTGTCCCAAGACCAGGTGTCGAAAGCACAAGGTGGCCGGCAACAGGCAGGTTCGGGCAGGGGGATGCAGTCCCCGTGAGTCGGGAGCTCCTCCTTGCCGAGCGGGCAGAGCGGAACCAATGTGGACTGGCCGTTGGCTCTTGGGGCCCTTGCATGAGTCTGAGGGGTACTCAGGCCCCCCCGCGGCACCTGCTGCTTCCTGAGACATGCAGACGCCTCGCGGGGACCGCACACAGGCCGCCCCGCAGGGCAGGAGAGGACCCCGGCCTTCAGGGTCAGAGGCCCCGCTCCCCAGCCCCAGCTCCAAGTCCTACTCGAGCTTAGGGGCAGACCTGGGCTTGAGAAAAGAATGCCAGTATTTCAAAATCTAGAAGAAAAAGCGACCGGGTGGTTCCTGTCATACCTCTGTTATCAGAAATTGAACAAACTGAAAAAGGCCAGATAAGCACAAAAAGCGAAAAGCCTGGGCGGTGGAGCCAGCTCCCACCCGAGGCGGCAGTGGGGACGAGTCTGAATGAACCGTTCGCGGTTCTCAGACGGATGGGGCTACACTGGGCGTCCGCAGCCCAATCCCGAGGCCAGGCCCTTCCCGCCGCACGGGCAAGGCCAAGCCCCCCAACTCACACGTCCCTGCCCGGCGGACCCTCCCGGACCCTGTCCTGGGCACCACCCGAGCCAACAGCCATCAGCTGGATGGTGAAGAGCATCCCTGCCGCCACAAGGGGCCTCCAGAAGCCGGGACGGACGCAAAAACCCACAATAGGAATGGGGTGGTTTTTCTGCCAGAAGGAAGAACTAAAACCCAACACCAAGTAATGAACCACACCAACAAAAGAGAGGATTCAAAAACATTTTAAAGATAAGTGAGTAATTAAAACCCAAGAGTCCAATCTAGTTGCTTGCATGTACTGTATAGCTCCTTACATTTTGTTCTTAGCCTGACACCATTAAAAAGGTCTTCAAAACCACGGCCCGCTTCATGACACAGAGGGAAATGGAAATGGCTGTTCTTGTGGCCGCGGAAGGCCAGGCGCCTCCACGGGACCGAAAAGGAAAGCAGGGCTGCAGGCCACGCCAGGGGTCGGGGCCCATGTCAGGAGACGCTCTCCTCTTACAAATAAAGGCGCCCAAACCCACAACGATCTCCATCTCGCAGAGCCACCGCCTCTGGGACAGAGAGAAGCCTGCCTCAGAAAAACGATCTTGCACATTTCAATATACACAACGTGCTTTTACCCAAATCAGCACATGTGTCATTTCTGCGGTTTGTTTGATGACTTGAAGACTAAAACCAAAAACAAAGAATGTGTCATATGCCCAATGAACTAAATAATGAGCCGCACATAAATTAATCCTTTGCCTGTGACTCACCGACCAGGCTTTCTAAAATAACTACTAAGGTTATATAATAACTGAGGCTTAATTCTCAAATTACTTCACTCGCCTCAGACATGAGTATACTAAAAATAATTCAGTAATACAATCAAATAGTTCAAATAAAGATATGATCTCTAACAATCTAATATTAAGAAAAAGAGGCAAATCCAAAGAAAAGACACTTACATAACAGAATTAGCTTTAAAAAAAAACCCCCCACATACCAGTATATTTGATCCAATCTCCTTTACCTCCAACAGATACGCTGTTGTCCTGTGATAATTAACCTTTAGAATGAGATTATCAAAGAAAAATTATTTGCTAAATGCTCTACTTACTAGAAGCAGGAAACTAAAATCATTTCAGGCTTTTTAGTGCAAGTTTTTACTTGTTTCAAAGTCAAGACTTTGCAAACACTGCATGAAGAAAGAGAGATTTCTCAAAATACTAAGTTATCTAGAATAGCCTCTTATCTGGAGTACCCCATTCAGTAAACATCCCAGTTATTTCTAACAGCTTTGCTATCCAGAACAGCGTTTTATTCTTCTCCATAATAGAAAGTCTTCTGGGAAATCTACACCGCAGAGAACAAATGTTTTTCTGTTAATTCTATCCCAAGGGAAGCATATTAAACCTTTTCTGAACAATCCTAAGGAATCAAAGGATTTCACAGATGTTTATGATGTCTAGTTATCTCTTGCTTAACAGATTGGCTATGTGCTCATAAAATTCCCTGGAGAGTACACTATCCATTGGCAGACACTGTGAAACCAGGACCCCCTTCTGGGGATGGCACGGGCAGCCTGGGGGTACCTGGGTATAATTTCATCAATTCAACAGTGCAAAAACCCTTGTAAATCCATCATATTAAAGTATTTTATTAGAACTCGTTTTTTTAAAGATTGATTTATTTATTTTAGACCGAGAGACAGAGAGTGAGCAAGTGTGTGAGCAGGAAGAGGGCAGAGGCAGAGAGAGAGGGAGAAGCAGACTCCGTGCTGAGCAGGGAGCCCAACGTGGGGCTCAATCCCACGACCCTGAGATCATAACCTGAGCCGAAATCAAGAGTCGGGCGCTTAACCGACTGAGCCACCCAGGCGCCCCTTGTTAGAATTCATTTAATCCTATTTAAATATAACTATACTATGCTGTACATAAAAGTAAATTTTGGGGGGCGCCTGGGTGGCTCAGTCGTTAAGCGTCTGTCTTGGGCTCAGGTCATGATCCCGGGGTCCTGGGATCGAGCCCCGCATCGGGCTCCCTGCTCCGCGGGAAGCCTGTTTCTCCCTCTCTCACTCCCCCTGCTTGTGTTCCCTCTCTCGCTGTGTCTCTCTCTGTCAAATAAATAAATAAAATCTTTAAAAAAAAAGTTTTTTATTTTTTTAAAGGTTTTATTTATTTGACAGAGAGAGAGCACAAGCAGGCGGAGGGGCAGAGGGAGAGAGAAGCAGGCTCCCATCGAGCAGGGAGCCCAATGCAGGACTCGATCCCAGGACTCCGAGATCATGACCTGAGCCGAAGGCAGATGCTTCACCAACTGAGCCCCCCAGGCACCCAAAAGTCAATCTTTTAAATAATCACTTAGAATAGTCAAATTCATAGAGACCGAAAGCAGAATGGCGGCCACCAGGGCTGGGGGGGGCGGGGCTGGGGTTGGTGTTTAGTGGGTCCTGAGCTTCAGCTGGGAAGGGGAGAAAATTCTGGAGATGGCGGTGATGGTCACACAACAATGTGTACTTAATGCCACCAAGCTGTACAGTTAGAGATGAGTAAAATGGTAAATTTTGTTATGTGTATTTTACTATGATAGAAAAACTGTCTGGGGGGGCGCCTGGGTGGCTCAGTCGTTAAGCATCTGCCTTTGGCTCAGGTCATGATCCCAGGGTCCTGGGATCGAGCCCCGCATCGGGCTCCTTGCTCCACGGGAAGCCTGCTTCTCCCTCTCCCACTCCCCCTGCTTGTGTTCCCTCTCTCGCTGTGTCTCTCCTGTCAAACAAATAAAATCTTTAAAAAAAAAAAAAAAGAAAAGAAAAGAAAAACTGTCTGTGGGCGCCTGGGTGGCTCAGTCGTTAAGTGTCTGCCTTCGGCTCCTGTCATGATCTCAGGGTCCTGGGATCGAGCCCCACACTGGGCTCCCTGCTCCGCGGGGAGTCTGCTTCTCCCTCTCCTCCCCACTGGTGCTTGCTCTCGCTATCTCTGTCACTATCTCTGTCTCTCTTAAATAAATTTAAAAAAAAAAAACTATATTTAGAGAGATGACAGATAGATGGATAGAGAGACAGAGAGACAGAATTGCATGTGAAAAACAGCACCCACTAAGAACACCAGAAAACCCGAAAGGCCGAGTCCCTGCCGGTCTCGACCTCACAGCTCGCTCCTGCAGCGGCTACAGCAAGCCCAGAGCACTTCTCGTCCACCTGGAGATCTGATTTGGGAGGGCAGGGCAGGGCCTGGATTCTCCCGTCCACGGACCAACCTTTGGGAAGCAAGGCTGCAAAGCCTCAAGCAGTCTAGGGGCAGCTCTCGTCAACCCAGGATGAGACACAGTATGAACACAGTCAACTCTGCAACCCAGCCTGGCTGTGACATTTTGCACTTCACCGCCCAGTGCCTTCTCCTGAGACTCTGAGCCTGCTCACGTTCCCGGGAGAGGAAGGGGCTGCAGGTGGCTCAAGCTGAAACGGGCCACTTGCCAGGTGTTAGAGCTTCACTCTTGAGAGCAGGGGCCTGTGGCTACACGGTAACCCGCCAGAGTTAATCAGATTGGAAATTAATTAGGTTTGGAATGTGCCTTTGCAGTTGCTGTAAGAAAGGTGCACAAGCAAACAAGTGATCAACCAGCTTTGAAAGTGGGAACAAAGTGTCCTCAGACAGAATACAATCACAGTGCACCTGCTACTTCCAAAGCTCTGGGAAAGGCAAATCACACACTTCTTTTCCACTCCGAAGGCCAGGTCCTCACGGGAGAGGAGTTCCGGTGAGGATACACACTCAGGAAGCATCTAAAAAGTCCTCCACTCAGTCTGTCTTTTCATGTTGTAGGACAAGAACAGCCAATCTCAAAGGAAGAACTGCTTCCTCTGCCTTTGTTTACTGATACAGGTGTCCCTGGGCCTCAGTGTCCCCACCAGTGTCCTCGATTCTGCTAGCCACGTGTCAGCACCCCCCTCAGAACTGCCGTAAAGAGCTAACTCTGAGACCCCACTTCAGGTGCCAGGCGGAACGTCAAGCTAGACACGCGTGCCCACACGCGTTCGCAGGCAGACATGTACACGCGTGTGCCTACGTGCTCACATGTGCAGTTCGTCCTCCCCCACTGTATGGGGCACATCTCACAGATCTGGAAGCAGAGGCCCCAACCGCTCATGCAGCTGCTCAAAGACCCCCAAGAAGTAAGCAGCTCCTAACACCGGCAGTGGAATGAATAGTCTGCATAAGGAAGTGCCAGACAATAAGGGTTTTAAAAGCAATGGAAGGGGGGGCCTAGGGCGCTCAGTTGGTTGAGCATCTGCCTTCGGCTCAGGTCATGGTCCCAGGGTCCTGGGATCGAGCCCCGCATCGGGCTCCCTGCTCGGTGGGGAGTCTGCTTCTCCCTCTCCCTCTGCCCCTCCCCCTGCTCGTATCTCTCTCTCTCAAATAAATAAATACAATCTTTAAAAAAAATAATAAAATAAAAGCAATGGAGGACCTCTAAATTCTGTTAAGAAAAGAATGAGATTTGGCCAAGCATTTTTTAAAGCAATGCTACTCTGAAACGTGTTAAAAGGCAATTTTTAAGAAAGGACAAAATCATGACTCCCAAAGAGATATAAAAAGTAAATACTGAGGCGCCTGGCTGGCTCAGTCAGTACAGCATGCAACTCGATCTCGGGGTTGTCAGTTTGAGCCCCACATTAGACGTAGAGCCTACTTTAAAAAAAAAAAGTAAATATATGTTAAAAATCTTATTTAGCTCATATAATGAGGGAGCCAGACAGATGTCATCACTGAAACATGTCAAGGAGACACAGCCGTGTCTCCACCCGCATGAGGTCCCAGGAGGAAAGACTCTGCCTCATTCACTGCTCGTCCCCGAGCTCCGCATGGCGTCCGACGCGTGGCAGGTGCACCGTGCTGAGTGAGTGAGCAAACCAAGGGATTCACACCTCCTGAGCGTTCACGCTGGACAGAGAATGAGACTGAAACCAGAGGGAACTTGGAGGCGGCCACACAAGACTCCTCGACCTTGAGAGTCAGCACAAAGTAGGGAAGATAACAAAACCCTCCCCGCGTGCCCCAAGAACAGGTACAGAGCATGTAAAGGGCACAGTAAGAGACTATAGAATATGATGCCCTTTAATGTTCAGGAGGGGGCCTCTTTATGTCCAGCATTCCTCATGTTTAAGCAACTAATGATTACCATTCTTGGACGTGGACCAACATACTACCATTTTACTTTTAAGTTCTTTATTCCTATGACTCCACAGGAACAGGGGTCGTGTGGTCTACTGACTGGAAGCTGGAGCTCAGCATTTGGCAAAATACATGAAAACTAAATGTCCAACCCAAACCACGCCCATCAATAATCCCAAAAGTTATTCCTTAGCAGGTCAGAGAAAAGCCATGAGATAGGAACGAGGACAGCTCTCCCCACCTTACAAGCACTGAGGGTCCCTGCTGGGCCCCTGGGGAAGGGAGAAAGCACATGTGTGGGTCTACTGAGCCATGCAGGGCCCCTCAAGCCCACCATCCTAAGCTGCAGAACCAACCCTGGAAATCAGGTTCACTACTACAATTTGAGGACGAGATAAATGAAACTCAGAAACAGAAAGGACAATATCCTCACAGAAAAGTGTCCCCACTGATTCAGCCAAAAAAAAAAAAAAATCCGACTCCCAAACACAGCCGTGAGTTGAAAGTTGGCACCACTAAACTGCTGAGTGGCATGAGTTACTCCAAGAAATGCCACAAGACAACGGCTTTTCACAAGACACACAGTCACACATCGGCCTTCTGTTTCTGAGCAGAAACCCCGCTTTTAGGGAGGACACAGCCGACTCGCAGGCCACCCGTCTCTGCGTGGGGACACAGCCCTGGGGGGCTTCCCGGCACACAGGCTCGACCGGCCCAGAGTGTTTGCGGACAGGCCAGGCTGAACGTTCGTACCACAAACCAAAGGGAGTGCTAGTCCTTCCCCAGGACTCGGACACGGAGACCTGGACGGCCACCAAACCAGGCCCGCGAGCTCATGGCGCCAGGCAGAGCATCCCACTGGCCCTTCTTGAACAAGATTACCCAGGAACGGCGCAGCTGATCAGGGGTGACAGATTCGGGACCTCTGTCTCAAGGGCAAGCCCAACACCGTACTGACCTACTGGCTCTCTGAGACAACATAATCTCGGGCATGGAGTATATAAAGCTCAGGTAACTCTACGTGGGAAAAGAGGGGAGGACGCGAATCCTGTTAGTTATGAAACAGGTGGCCCAAAGGTTGGAAATATTTTGAACCTACGGCTATCGGCTGCTGCACTTCACAGGCTCTAAACAGGGGCATGGGGTACGCGTGGTCACATTGTGTATGCGCGCAGAGACCGCGTCCTGCTCACAGCCATAGGCTCACCTCCCTGAGACCAGAGGTCACCTCTGTGAAGGACACGCACGCTGCGTGACCAAGTGCAGAAAGCCTGGGGCAGGCTGCCCAGCTCAGCCACTTTCGGGGAGGCTGTTGAGACGGGGTCCCTGAGGGATGGCGCGGTAGCTGATCAGCCAACACAAACAGTAGCACATTCAAGCTGTTCTTTACGGCTGAGCATTAACTTTCAAACGCGGGCAAGCACTTCAGGTGTAACCTGAACGAAAAGGCTTCCTACATGGGGTGTAGCAGTTTATCTACCCCACGATCTCTCCTGATGCCTGTGAAGGCTCCTAATAATGAAATTCAGACCTTTCAAAGGATAAATAAGGAAAACAGATCGGCAGAATACAAAAATCAAAATGAGCGCAATAGCTAGGCAACTTTAGTTAGAACACTGCATTCTTGGGGCGCCTGGGTGGCTGGGTCGTTAAGCGTCTGCCTTTGGCTCAGGTCATCATCTCAGGGTCCTGGGATCGAGTCCCGCGTCGGGCTCCCTGCTCTGCGGGGAGCCTGCTTCTCCCTCTCCCTCTGCTGCTCCCCCTGCTTGTGCTCTCTCTCTCTGCCAAATAAATAAATAAAATCTTAAAAAATAAATAAAATAAAATACTCCTCTCTTTAAAAAAAAAAAAAGAACACTGCATTCTTGGGGCTCCTGGGTGGCTCGGTCATTAAGCGTCTGCCTTCGGCTCAGGTCACGATCCCAGGGTCTCCCGGCCACACGAAGCAGCTGTAAGGCACTGAGTGTGACGGGCGCCCCCGGGAGCCAAGACGGAGCCCTGCTGCTCCCACGGTCCGGGCCTCCGGGACGGCAGGGGCTGCACATCGGCCACCTGCATGCCCCTCAGCAGACAGCTCCTGAGCGGCTTCTCCCAGGGGTGCCACCTTGACCTCCCAGCAGACTGACGCAGGGGAGGCCTGCGGAGCACAGGGCCTCTGAGATGACATCACCGCACAGGACACAGAAAGGCAGCACGGAGCAGGGAGAAACAGCATGGACTCCCCACACTCTGGTGCCGGCCCCTGTTCTGCCACCAAGTGGCCATTGGACATGGGACACTAACTTCCAGGGTCTGTCTCTGCATCTCAAAGAGGGAGAGGCTGAGAAGACGCACGGTCGTGGGGAATCGCACCAGCCTCTGCCATTTCACCCTGTGCCCCGTTACACGGATGGGACCGTGAAGGACACCGGCCCAGCCCGGACGGGAGACCCTGAGCCGCTCCACAGCTGGATCACGGCACCCGCGAGGGCCAGACTGGTCTCACGTTTGCTGCCAGCAAACCCACAGAGGTCAAAGCTAAGCTCCTCTGTGCCCACGGGTCCAAGGGTCCAAGGCCATCTGATGCACGTTAAAAAGGAGCAGGAGGGGGAGGTGTGGAGGGAGCTGAGCTGTTTCAGAAGCCGGAGCCCAGCACGCGGAGAGGCCAGGCCAGGGTGAGGGCAGGCAGCCGTCCTTGTACATCCACACCCTTCAGGGCCACAGGACAAATCGACAAGCACTGACGAAACACTCTGTAGGAGTTACAAGCTCAGCTTGGCGTCTGTTAAAATGCAAACACTGGAGGAAGCGCGTGCATGTTGGTTACCTCGCGCCAAGCAGGAAGGCAGAGCTCAAGAAAGGGCTGGATTTTGAATGCTGGCTGGACATAATTTATCACTGGAAACCAAGGGATTCATGGCCACAGCACCTCTCACCAAGCTCCACAAGTGACCTTCTTTCTAAAAAAAACTCTGCTGAAAAACATGTATCATGTGACCTCACTGATATGAGGAATTTTTAATCTCAGGAAACAAACTGAGGGTTGCTGGAGCGGTGGGGGATGGGAGGGATGGGGTGGCTGGGTGATGGACATCGGGGAGGGTATGTGCTATGGTAAGCGCTGTGAATTGTGCAAGACTGTTGAATCACAGACCTGTACCCCTGAAACAAATAATACATTATATGTTAAAAAAAAAAAAAAAAAAGAAGAAGATAGCAGGAGGGGAAGAATGAAGGGGGGGAAATCGGAGGGGGAGACGAACCATGAGAGACGATGGACTCTGGAAAACAAACTGAGGGTTCTAGAGGGGAGGAGGGTGGGAGGATGGGTTAGCCCGGTGATGGATATTAAAGAGGGCACGTTCTGCATGAAGCGCTGGGTGTTATACACAAACAATGAATCATGGAACACTACATCAAAAACTAATGATGTAGTGTATGGTGATTAACATAACATAATAAAATAAAATTTAAAAAAAAAACCCTCTGATGAGACCCAAATGAACCATGAAATGTGTGTTTTATGGCCAAGAAAAGAAATCAAGACTAAAACCTTACAATTCTTAGGTCTCTTACTCCTAGGGCCGGTCTGCGAACACCCTGCCTCGTTCCAGACACAACGTGCATTACAGCAGCTGAGAAATGAACAAACCTGCAGTGCAGAATTACCCACACGCTCTTGCATCAAGTCAGCTAAGAAAAACCAGCAGCTGACTATTTTCCTCACAAGGGTGGCGGAGTGTTAATTACCTACATAATAAATCCTCCAAGTCTGTCCGTGAAAATGGAAGTATCTCAAACACTATGCAACAAATAAAGGCTAATACAAAAGCCAACCTTTTAACAAATGGTGTTGGGTCAACTGGTGTTGAGCGTACATCGACCATAAAACCCAAATAGCCTACTCGTAGGTAATTCACCTGAAAGATGAAAATTTATGTTTACACGAAAACCTCTATGTGACTATTTAGAGTGGCTTTATCCATAATCACCAAAAACTGAAAGCAATCCAAGTATCCTTCAGCTGGAGGACTGACAGGAATGAACACTCACCAAGGCACAGATGAATTCAAGTGTGTTAAGCGAAAGAAGCCAGACTCAAAATGCTCCATACTCTATGAGTCTAGAAAAGCCCAAACTCTAGGGACAGAGACAAGTCGGTGCTATCTGGGGCCGGGAGTGAGCAGAGAGACTCCCAGGGACACAAGACTGTCGTAAATGGTGGAAATGGTTTGTATTTTGGTTGTGGTCATACAACTATATGTATGTGTCAAAACTCCTAACTATTCACTAACAATGAATTACTGCAGAGACGCAAACATTCAATAAACCTTCCTTAAAAATAAAAACAACCTAGACAATTTTACTAAAAAACAAAAACTATTACCTATGCAAAACTTGTTGCCAATTTTTAAACTACAAAGCCAAAGCTTTTAAAATTCATGTGAAAAAACCTCCCTGGTCTGCCTAAATAGTGTGTTAAGTACGAAACAGGGTTCCACTATGTGTAATTTAAAGAACAGGAGGGCGCCTGGGTGGCTCAGTTGGTTGAGCGACTGCCTTCGGCTCAGGTCATGATCCTGGAGTCCCGGGATCGAGTCCCGCATCGGGCTCCCTGCTTGGCGGGGAGTCTGCTTCTTCCTCTGACCCTCCCCCCTCTCATGTGCTCTCTGTCTCTCTCATTCTCTCTGTCTCAAATAAATAAATAAAAATCTTTAAAAAAAAAATTATTAAAGAAGAGGAGCAGAAATCCGGAGTCCACAGAGGCACGTGCACCAGGAGCCTGTCTCTCCACAGTCACGCATCGGGACAGAAGATGGGCGAGAATTAGATATCAATATTCTTCACCTTTGCTTTCAGCACTTGAAAAAGATGCCACTTCTTTCTGACTGCCATGGAGTCGGATGGGATACCCGCTGTCATTCGGATTCTGTTTCTCCTCTGGCTGCTTCTGAGACTTTTCCCTTGTCTTTTGGTTTCAGAATTTAGTTCTGATGTGTCTTGGCAAGGATCTCTTTCGATTTCTCCTGTTTGGGGTTCTCTCAACTTCTGGAACCTGCAGGTTTGTCTCTGGCCGAATTTGGGAAGCTCCTGGCCATGATTTCTTCTAGGACTCTGTCAGCCCCACCCTTTCTCCCGTCCTTCCAGAACTGGGACGGCGCGGTGTTGATCTTCCGCCAGCCCCCCGCCCAGGTTGCCGAGCTCTGTTCACCTCCGTCTGCTTTCCCTCCATATTCCAGGCTGGCCAGTGTTTCCTGCTGTCTTCCCACACCGTTCCTGCCTTTCTCCCCTCCACCTGGCTGGTGAGTCCACCCCACTGCGCCTTCTGGTTTTGTTACTGTACTTTTTCATTCAGAAATTTCCCTGTGGGTCTTCTTTAAATCTGTTTTTTGTCATTTGCTCAGGGGTTCGTGATTGTTCACGGAAGCAGGCCCGGGATGGCTGCTGTCATCATCCTAACGCTTATGGGGTAACGCTACCATCTTGTGGGGTAACGCTCTCCGTCAGCTCCGGACTGGCGTCTCGGGATTGTCCTTTTGACTCAGTTGGAGATCTTCCTGGTTCTTACACGATGAGTGTTTTTTTTTTTTATTAAAACCTGGACATTTCCATCCTGTGCTATGAGACACTGGATCTTACTTAAATCTTCCTTTTGAGCTGGCTCATTCGTCCCAGCAGGGGCTGGGGGCTGGGGGCTGGGGGCTGGGGCGGGTACTCTCTCTTTGCTGACAGGTGGAGGCAGAAGCCCAGACTCCCCATGCAGCCTCCACAGGCACCGCCGAGGGGGAGGGCTCGTCACCCCCCAGCGGGGATGAGAGCCCTAGCTCCTGCGAGATCTTGATGGTGGGCATGGGGTGCTCCAGCTTGTTCTGAGTGTTTGGCTGGAGTACAGCAGTTCTTGTCTAAAAGGTTTGTTGGGATACCTGGGTGGCTCGGTCAGTTGAGGGTCAGACTCTTGATTTCAGCTCAGGTCATGATCCCGGGGTCCTGGGATCGAGCCCTGCATTGGGCTCCCTGCTTGTGCTCTCTCTCTCTCGCTTGCTCTCTCTTTCAAATAAATATTTTTTTTAAATACAAATAAATAAAAAAGAATGAACAGTCATTTAAGCTTGTGTGTATGTACATGTGTGTAAACTGTGTGTAAACATTTTTTCACAGAAAGGGAAGTTATGTGAAATCTCAACAAAGCAAGAGGGGCAAGTTCGAGTTGAAATTATAAAGCCCAGATTATCTTCCAGAGACACTGAATGGGATTCAGGCATGAGTTACGAGTATGGTTGACCTTAATTAGTCAAATTCTCCTGAATCAGCACCACACCAGTGAGCCTAAAATACCTCTTCCCACCCCCAGAATCCTCGGCGCCCCCTCCAGGAGGACTCTGGGCGGCCCTCCCAGCACACGCACTGTTCACAGGCGTCCTTTGTCCGCTGAAGTCTCGCAATATAATGGCGCCTTGTCTGCCCCGCTGAACCCAGAACCCTCGGTTCCTTCCACCTGTCTTAACACCCGCATTCATATTCCGGCCACTGTTGCTGATCAAGAGAGCAGAGGAATTCTGCAAATGCGGCCTCGCACCCAGAGGGCGCCCATCAAGGCCTGCATTCGCGGTTCATGTGGACCCACCTCCGAAGATGTGGGCTCACCCACATCACGGGCCCTGCAGGCTTAGCGTCCGATCTCAAGTGTAAACTAAGATTTTTTGAGTGGGGGCTCATGTCAATCTTAAGTCCAAGGTGCCCCCACCCCAGTCCAGCTCAGAGTGGACCACACAGCACCCCGTTGCCTGTAAGTGGTCACGGGCTCCCCCAATCACTGAACGCCAGACTCTGTGGGGAGTTTCTGTAACCACAGAGAGGACTTTTAGAGAAGTGTTCTCCCCTCTACATGACCCAAACCAGGGCTCAGCAAACTTTCTGCAAAGGGTGAGATCGTAAAAGTTTTTCTCTTTCTGTGCTATATGGTCTCTGTTGCCACGAGTCAGTTCGACCGCTGCAGGGCAAAAGGCACCACAGTCTCAGGGCGCCCGGGTGGCTCAGTCGTTGGGCATCTGCCTTCGGCTCAGGTCATGATCCCAGGGTCCTGGGATCAAGTCCCGCATCGGGCTCCCTGCTCTGCGGGAAGCCTGCTTCTCCCTCCCCTACTCCCCCTGCTTGTGTTCCCTCTCTCGCTGTGTCTCTCTCTGTCAAATAAATAAATAAAATCTTAAGAAAGAAAGAAAGAAAGAAAGAAAGAAAGAGAGAGAGAGAGAGAGAGAGAAAGAAAGAAAGAAAGAAAGAAAGAAAGAAAGAAAGAAAGAAAGAAGGAAAGAAAGGCGCCACAGTCTATAAATGCATCAGCATGGCTGTGTGCCGATAAAACCTTATTTATGACGACTAGGGAGGGCCCGGCTCAGTCTGCTGATCTACAAGAAGGGGATGTCATCCACCAGATGCTCTCCCGTCACACGAACACCAACTGCTGGGCTCAGGACCACCATATTCGGACCTCCAGAACCACTCAGCAGCTGCACAAACGTAATTAGAGAGCCAACGAAGATCTGAGTGCTCCACCCTCAGCTCCAGTTTGCACAGGCTGTCCACCCACTTCAGCACCAAGCTCTCGGGGCTTTTCAACTACACAGTCCTCACAGGCCAGTCCAAAGGATCAGTGATCAGCAACCGTGTGGTCCCTGCCAAAGAGAGCTACTTGGCAGCTCATCCGCAGCACCACCATCTTTGCCCTATCATTCCCTGGATCCAGGGGCAGCTGCCTCCAGGTGGAGCTGGGGGCTGAGGCTTCTACGAAGAGTGGAAGGAGGATGATGGGGGCTCACGGTCCTCAAGGATGGTCCGTCGCATCTGAACATCTTCAATTGTGTGTGTCTCCCCATCCTTCAGACGCTCACAGGGCTAAGGCCCTTGGCTCTGCCACGGGGGCCAAGACCTCTCAGCTAACTTCACGGGCATCATGATTTCGTACCCAGACATGCAGCATCTTCTCCTGGGTTGCACCAAAGTTATTCGAGAGAAAGATCTTAAACCAACTGTCACCTCTGGGATGCAAGGATGGTTTGATGTCCACAAATCAATGTGACACGTCCCATTCATAGAATGAAAGAAAAGAATCATATGATCATCTCCGTAGATGTAGCAGAAATGTGTGACAAAACTCAACACCCATTCATAATAAAAATCGTTAACAAAATAGGCATGGAAAGAACACATCTCAACATCTAGTCATTACACCAAGTGCTCTGAATCGCCCCTCTCTTTGATCTCTCCATTTATTGCAGAATTACTTACTGG
Organism: Mirounga leonina; assembly: GCF_011800145.1. Lineage (NCBI taxonomy): Eukaryota > Metazoa > Chordata > Mammalia > Carnivora > Phocidae > Mirounga > Mirounga leonina. Next base: position 2,568,017 of record NW_023270316.1, on the reverse strand, counting down.
GGGCCCACTCAAGCCTCTCTTGTCCTTCTGTGACATTCTTGCTGGTGGTAATCATGGTCATAAGCCCCCAGGGCTAGGAGATGATGGTTTCTTCATCAAACACTAACACAGCGCTTCCTCGTTCCGGGTACTACTGTTCAAGCACTTTGCCAAGATTAACCTACTGATTCCTATCAACGCTTCAGGTGGGTGCTACAACCGTCCCCATTTGGTAGAGGAGGAAAATGAAGTGGAGACACACAGCCACAAAATCACACATGTGGTCAGTGGCTGTGGCTGGCAGAATGGCACACCCTCACCCCGCAGAGAAGTCCTAAACCCTGGAGCCTGTGAAGATGTTATGTTACATGGCAAGGGGGACCAACGTCGCAGACAAATTCAAGTTACTAACCAGCTGACCTTAAAGCTTAACAAGATGAACCCAGGGGAATCACAGGGGTCCTTTAAATGTGGGGGAGGGGTGCTTGACCAGTCAGGGTCCGAGAGACACGATGAGAGACACCATGGCCTTGAGGATGGAGGAAGAAGAAGCCACGGGATGTGGGCAGGCTCCAGAAGCTAGAAAAGGCACCAAAACAGATTCCTCCCTGGAGCCTCCAGAAAGGAGCACCGGTGGCCGGCACCTCAGTTTTAGCCCAGTTAGGACTTCTGACCTGCATTTTTTAAGCCACTGAGTTTGTGGTGCTTTGTTAGAGTGGGAGCAGAGTACTGAAATAGATATTCGTCCTCGGAGCAGGGACGACTGTGACAAAGTTGGACGTGGCTTTGGAACTGGGCAACGGGCAGAGGCGGGAAGAATCTGAGACACAGGATGGAAAGAGCCTGCCCTGCCTTGCACAGGCCGTTAGAAATATGGATTCTAGCAGCCCTGCTGGCGAGGGCTCAGGAGGAAGAAGGAAGCACAGTAGAGAAAACCTGTCTCATCTTTCAAGGATACCCAAGCCGGCATAAAGACTTTAGGCAGAAATAGGGACGTTAGGGTGTTGCCAGTGTGAGCTCAGATGGAAACAGGGAACGTGTTCCTGGAGGCTGGAGGAAAGGGGATCGAGAGTTCCAAAGCGGTCTTCGCAGGACAGATACTGGGGACGCAAAAGTGAGCCGTACCCCCCCCCCACCTCCAGGGGCTGCCGCCTTGAGGTAGGAGCAATAAAGGAGGGGGCTAGCCTTCCAGGGCTCTAGGGATGGAGTTTCTTTGGATGATCCCATGTGAAATGATACCACTTCTGTCCTTGTTGCCTGTCCCCCTCCCCTGGAGTTGAAAGCCCACGGAGCAGCGGCCCCAGGCGTGTAGGAGGGGCTGGGTTTACCAACCAAAGGCATGACAGAGAAGAGAGTGGTGGCGGATTCTGCAGGGGCCCCATCTCGTCTCTGGGCAACGGCCTTTTGCTTCCAGAACTTATCAAACCGTCACGGTGAATGTCCCACATCTGTCTGCCCAACTAGGCAAGGGTCGGGGTGAGCAAGACACAATGAACGGAATGCACGGCACCTGGACAGACCAAAGTCTGACTCCCTCTTAGCTTCTGCCAGCCTCTATGGCCCCATCCCGGACGTGGACGTGATCTTACCCACGTCGGGAGGCCTCTTGTGTCACTGAATAAGATACCTATTAACCAGCCCAGCAAACCTCTCCTCCCCCTCCAGCTTCAGGCAGCCAGCCACTCTGCTGCTGGCAAGAAGAGTAAGACTCTCCGACCCCTCCTCTCTCCTCTACGACTGAACAGCCTGACACCCCGCACAGCCCCACACCCCCACCCCACCCACCTCCTGTGACCAGGGCCAGCACTAAAAACGATCCTCTCACGGGTCCGTAAACTCTGCCTTGGTTATGAAAAGTAAAATGAACACAGCTTAAAACCCAGTGTCCAGGGGCGCCTGGGTGGCTCAGTTGGTTAAGCGACTGCCTTCGGCTCAGGTCATGATCCTGGAGTCCCAGGATCGAGTCCCGCATCGGGCTCCCTGCTTGGCGGGGAGTCTGCTTCTCCCTCTGACCCTCCCCCCTCTCATGTGCTCTCTCTCATTCTCTCTCTCTCAAATAAATAAATAAAATCTTTAAAAAAAAAAAAAAAACCAGTGTCTGTGGAATGGGAAGGACGTTCAAGAGCAAGACAAGGAAAAAGCAGAATCCCCTTCAGGGTTAAACTTTTGAATTTCCAACAAAGATTAAGGAAAGGTATCTCTTCATACCTGTCTAGGTATCTAGTCATAGTCCAGGTGGCCCATAACCCCACAGTGGCTGGGGTGCCAGGCACAGAGATGGCGGGTGTCAGTGCTGAGGCCAAGCCTCGGGCACCCTGTGCGTGTGGACACAAGTCAGCCATGTGGACACAGGGCCTGGCCCCACCGCGGCCCCAGGAGCCTGACCCAGCGCACACTAAGGGTTCCAGGAACGAGAAGGCAACGCCAGGAAATGAGTCGCCGCCCCCGGCAGCCGGGCGAGATGGCTAGCGCCAGTCATCGGCTGTATTACAAAATCCTCCGACGATCAAGATTCCGGCTGATCACGCCCTGGTCACTGAAGAAAGTGGCCAGTCAAAATCACTTCGCTACTTCATACCCTTGACGCCAGAGCCAAAGGTCAGCTCCTCTTCCAGAAACACCACCTCCCACGGAGAAGGGCAGCTTGATGGCAGCCACTGACAGAGCCGCTCGATTTGGGACCCCAACACCAATCCTGCATCATCTCCCTGTAAACCAAGGATAGCACTGAAGGCCAGCCGGCCAACTAAAGGATAAATAGGGCCAGCCTTGCACAAAACAGGCAGCCGAGTCATTTCAATGCGATGTGACTTCTAGAGCTTGAGTTCCATCCCTACCAAATGCTTAGTGCTAGAAAGTCGTCTTTAGGAAAGCATCCGGGAACGTCACTGCGCAGCCTGGAGAAGAGCAGGGACGGCTACATCTGCACCTGGGAGACGCTGTTTTCATAGCATGACTGCAAATCATTTAGTCGGACATTAACCACCCTACTAAAAAAGACAGCAACAAAGAAAGCAGGATGGAGAAGGGTAGGTGGACATCAGTGAACTCCATTAACTCCACTGTAAACAGAGCACTAGTTCTAATTTTGTTTACTTAGCAGACCGGTGTGCCCAAGTTGGCAATCTAAAATTTCTAGACAGGACCTTCGGGGATATAGGTCACTTCTGAAAGTGCTGGGCTTCTGAAAGTCATGCTCATGGAAAATGTGCCCAATGATTCACAGTGTCTTTACCTGAGGCATCTTCTTCCTTTTCCTGGGGAAGGAGGTAAACTCCATGATAGGACTGTAGTTGCCAGCGTACTTTTGCAGAGTTAACTCACCGAAAGCCTGAATCAAGACCCTGTGATTTGCACTTTGGAAAAATCACAAATACTACATGTACTAAAAATAGTTCATGACTATCTTAAAAATGCTTCTGCAGAAAACCACTTCAAAGCCCCATGACAGATAGGAGCGGAGATCCAACAGGTGGTAAGTGAAGTGGGAAAGGCAGACGTGCTCAGCACTGAGTGCAGAAGCCTGAGCTTCCTGGTCTCCTGACGAAACCCCTCAGGGAAGGCTCTGCGGCTCAACTTCCTCCTTTGTAAAGAAGGGGTAATTACACTAGCTTTGCTCACCCCTCCAGGGGGTTGGGGCTATCAAATGAGATCATGTTCCTGAGCATGGGGTTCCCATTAGCAGGACGATGGAGCTCTGGAGCCAAGCCACCACGGGGTACACAAGACACCAGGAGCCTCTCTCTTTGGATCCAGGGGCACTTTTCAGGTGTCACCTGTATTGTCCCTAAGACCCACCGCGTGGCTGAAGTTTCCCAACCAGCAAAGGAGAACAAGCAGAGGCAGAGAGCGGCCAAGTGCGGCCTCGACCGTGACTAGGGGCCTGATCCCGAGATGGGGTCACACGCAGTGCGTAGGCTGTCCTGGGGGAAGTCTTGCCCTGGGACACCCCGGCCCTGGGGGATGCTTCTCTCTCGCTGCAAGCACCTGGTCCGCGGAGCCCCGGGACAGTGCGCCCGAGCGGGGCCTGAGCGGTGCCCGCCCTCACCTGCGGTGTCCCAGATGGAGATGTTGTAGGAGCGCCACGGCTTTAGGTAGAAAGCACCGCCCACCGTGCTGACCGTGTCCGGGAAGCGCCGCTCCATGTACCTCTGCAGCAGCGACGTCTTGCCCACGTTCATGTCCCCCAGAAGCACGATCTTCCCATCGGGCTTCCTCATCTTCCTGCGGGAAGGGCCCCTCCTGCCCTCCGCGCCGGTCCCGCCCGTGCGCCCCAGGCGCCGCTGGAGCAGCCGGCCGCCGCCCCCGAACGCTCGGACGCCGGGACTCGCAAGGACCCAGACTCGCGGAGACCCGGATTCGCGGGGACCCCGAACTTGTGGGGACCCGCCGGACCCTCCGGCTCCGACGCCAGGGAGCGCGGAAGAGGGAGTGAGTCTCCGAGCCCGTGCGGGAGCTGGAAACCCAGCCCGGCGCCCACCTGGCGTGTGCAGCCTGCAGCAGTCAGCTCCCGTCGGGGCGCCCCGGGCTCCGCCCCGGTCGCGTCCGCCAGGCCGCGCCCCGTGGTCACGCCCCCACGCCCGCCCCCAGCTTGACCGCGCCCCCGCGGCGCTGGGCTCGGGCGCGCGACCCCGTGGTCGACCCCGCGGGCGGCGAGGGCTGTGCGCGGCCGGGAGGCTCGCCCGGGCCGCTCGCGCGCGTGCCCCACGGCACCGCCGGGGGGGCCCGCGCCCGTCCAGCCCACGGCCGCCCCCCCAGCCGTGCGGATCCCCTTATCTGCGGGCGCGCAAGTGTAGCCCCTGGTCAAGGCCGCTGTAAGAAGTTTACCTTCAAGGGGCATCTGTGCAAACCTTTCAGCACGTTAATGATTAGAAAGCTGGGGAGGCGCCTGACAGTGTCGCCTTTGTTTTGTCTCCTTCACTTCTGCAAGAAATCGTTCATGCTGTTTTATGTCTGAGAGGTGGACGGCCGTGACCGGTTAAAACTTTGGAGTGGAAATTTGCCTTTCTCAGTAGCAATGCCTACTAGCAAAATCTTTCCTCCTTCCTGTTTTGAGTGAACCTTGAAATGCTTCTAAAATGTGCAGCGTGTGGGATTTAGTATTTATTTTAGAGAAACTGCTGAGGCAGACCTCGGTGCTCTAGTTTGAATCCCGGTAGGTGGTTTGCTGAGATCGCTGTGTGTGCGGGCGGGTCCCTGTCGGAGGGGAGTGGGACATGGCCCACTCCGGTGCAGAGAGACGGGGTGGGGGGGCAGAGGTGTGGGAGCGTCTCCCGCACTGTGAGGCCCAGGAGTGGGAGCTCACGGCCCCACCGACTTTTCCTAACTCCTTTCTCTGTCCAGACACCTGCGGTCTTCCCACCTGGCCAGTCCACACTCTGCGCATTATCTGCCCCCACACCCTGCCCAAGGTTTTTCCAGAGTTCTCCTCTCCCCTCCCCTCTAGGGCCCTATCCTGCTTTCTTTTCTCTCTCTTTTTTTTTTTTTTTCTTTTTTAAGATTTTATTTATTTATTTGACAGAGAGACACAGCGAGAGAGGGAACACAAGCAGGGGGAGCGGGAGAGGGTGAGCAGGGAACCCGATGCGGGGCTCGATCTCAGGACGCTGGGATCATGACCTGAGCCGAAGGCAGACGCTTAACGACTGAGCCACCCAGGCACCCTCTCCTGCTTTGTTTTCTTGCGGCTATCTCAAATTGTATAGCTTATTCACACGTCGAACCCTGCAGCCTCCCTCTCCAGAATGCAAGCTCCCTAAGTGGAGAACAAAGGCACAAAGGAAATGTAGATAAAATTAAACTTCCTTATAACCTGCGGCCCATTGACAAATACTAGAGGCAGGCAGGGTATAAGATTCCTCCGGGAAGCTCCCAATCTTAATGTTAATGTCTTGCTAGAGGGAAAAAGGGAAAAACAACTTGGTTTGATAATAGCCAGGCCTCCAGGATTCTGGGTGTTCTTTAGCATATGAAAATCCTTTTGGAAACTCCTTTGTCTTTACCTCCCCCAGTTCCAAAGTCTATAATCAGTTGCTCCTCACGATCCCAGCGCAGCTCTTTTCTGCCCGTGGGTCCTGTCTCTGTGCTATAATAAAACCACCTTTTTGCACCCAAGACATCTCAAGAATTCCTTCTTGACCCTCAGCTCCAGACCCCAACATTTCCATCAAGAAGGGACTTTTTGTGTGGTGCTCCCCAGTGAGCCTGGTGAAGCCTCTCTTGCACACAACAGTTGCTCAAGAAAGCTTTGAGTCAAGGGCCCCTGGGTGGCTCAGTTAGTTGGGTGTCTGACTCCTGGTTTGGCTCAGGTCATGATCTCAGGGTCGTGAGATCCAGCCCTGCGTCGGGCTCTGCACTGGACATGGAGTCTGCTTAAGATTCTCTCTCTCCCTCTCACTCTGCCCCTCCCCTTGTGCTCTCTCTCTCTTTAAAAAAAAGGAAAGAAAGCTTTGAGTTAGGAAAGAATGGATGAGTTACCATCCTGGTGAGACCAGAAGCTGTGTCCTGCAAACACATGGTGACCAGCTATGCCACACCCTCTGGGTTTGCTCACCTGGGCAGGCCCCTCCTCCAGGCCCCCCTCTGGTGGGTGTCCCCCACCCTCCCAGCCCTCCCATGCGGTTAAAACCCTGGCCCTTCTAACCAGCTCATTATATTCACTGTTACTTCATTCTTATCTCCTGCAGTAATTTTGAAATTCCCTAGGGACAGGGAGCATGTTTTAAACGAAGTCTGTATCCCACCCAGTTCAACACGCCTTTCTCAGATCACCCCATCATTCACTAAACATGGGGTTTTGAGCCCATGAGGGTCTTTGGGTTTTGTTCTCCGGTGTCTCCCAAGTTCCTAGAACTAGGCCACGGTCTGTGCTCAGTTCGTGTGTATTTGAGTACATTTCATTAACTTAATGTTGTCGCCCCTGGAAAAACTGCTGCTCTCAGAGCAGGTTTGCAGGGGAGGGACCTGTAGGTTTGCTAGGTCCCAGCACCTAGCCCAGTGCCTGGCACATACAATTCACTCAGCGAGTCTGTAAAAAAATTTAAATTGTCCAGCACTTTGAACAACTAAATTCAACCAGGAGAAAGTCTCCGTATCAAATTTCAACCACTCCTAAAAAATGCCTTAAGACCCTCAATTGCCTTATTCCTGTTCGGGAGGCCATATGGAGGAAGGAGGCAGATGTTGGGATGAGTCTGTTTAAGGAGCTACTTACCTGCCAAGGACGATGTTTATTCTGCCTGGATTTAAACCGCCAGCCTAACAGGCTAGTCCTTTTTCCAATTGCTAGATGAAACGCTCCCAAGGCCAAGAAAAACACGTAGCTTCCTTTTTAAAAAGATGCGAACTGAGCAACTCTGGGACTCTCTGCAGTGAAAATATAAGAAAGAGGGAAATGTGGTTGCTCTCCTCGGGTTTTTGCAAAGTAACTTGGGAGTGTCTGTAGGTGCCTCTGATGTAGTTTTTGGAGCAGCGTCGGTGGGGGGGACGTTCAGAGCCCACGGCCCAAAAATTCTTGAGACGTCTTGGGGGCAGAATGGTGGCTTTACTAAAGCTCGGGACAGAACCCATGGGCAGAAAGAGCGGCCACCCCGAGATTCTGAGGAGCAACTGATTATATACCATGGGGTTGGGGGAAGTAAAGATAAGGGAAGTCTCCAGAAGAACTTTCACCAGCTAAAGAGGACTCACAGGATATAGGAGGCCTGGCTATTGTCAAACCAAGGGTGTTTTTTCCCTCTAGCAAGGCATTAACATTAAGGCAGTTGGGAGCTTCCTGCAAGGACCTTACACTCTACCTGCCTCAAGTATTCGTCAATGGGCTACAGGTTATAAGGACATTTAATTTCATCTACATTTCCTTCTGCCTTTGTTTTCCACATCACCTGGTTGTAGAACAATTTTACCTTTAAAGTACTTTCCTCCTTTTTAAAAGCAAAGGAAAACAAAACAACAACAAAACCGAACCCTGCCTATCTATCATATATTCATTCAGTGGGTAGGAGTTGAAGCACCAAGCAGTAAGCCCTGACCTAGGAACAGAGCAATGAGAAAGACAGCCAACAAAATAAACAAGCAAAATATATAGTGTCCTAGGCAGTGATGAAATGTTAGATGGAGAAAAACAGAACAGGACGGTATACAGAGAATGAGGCCTGAAGGTGGATGCAGGGGGTCCCCTTTTAAACAGGATGTCTTCAAGATAAAGTTTTCATATGCATTAGGAGGTAAGGCCTTGAACATGCACGTATCTGTAGGAAGAAGGGTTCACACAGAGAGCAGTGAGTGCAAAGGCCCTGAGGCAGAAGCCCTCCTGGTCAGCTTGATGGATTGCAGGTCAGAGCAGCCGAAGCAGGAGAGAGAAGGTGAGCTAGACATCAGGTCTGTGAGGAGGGGGGGTAGGTGGGGCAGGGGAGGATACTGGGGCCTAGAGGTCATCGTAAGGGCTGTGGCTTATACTCTGAATGAGACAGCAGGGTAGCAGAGGATTCCGAGGGGAGGAGAGACAGGAGCTGTCCTGACACAAGGTCACCCGCCTGCTGTGTTGAGGCGGCCACGGCAGATGCAGAGACCTCAGAGACACAGTGCTGGTTGGGATTAGCGTGGTAACAGAGGAGTGTTCAAAGCTGTTTGCAGTCTGGGTATATTTTGAAGGTGGAACCTACAGGATTTGCTGTGGATTGGATGTGGAATAACAGGGGAAGAGGGGAGGGATAGAGAGGAGCGGAGCACAAGCACGTGGAGAGATGGGTGCCACATGCATCTTTATCAGCTCCAGGCTTCCTGACCTCAGCACGGCAACAGGCCGGGGGCCCAGGTCGCTCTCGGGGGCGCGGCTGGTGCTGCTGTCCCGTGATGTTTCGCCGTCTCGCAAGCGCAACCGGGGCGCAGCGTGAGCCAGCGGCTTCCCCAGGGTCCCGCGGCTGGCTGCGCCGGGATGTGTCTAAGCTTGAGGTCCTGCCCTCGGCCCAGCCAGCCGGGCACGGACCCCAACATTTACATCCACAAAATATTGGTTCTTTCTCTGCCGTTCACATCCACAAGACCCGCACCTACTTCAGGACAAAAGCAGTGTATCTATAAGGTGTTCTCCGAACGAAGCACCGGCCGCTGAAGACGCGGCTCGTCTCTGGGGCGGACACGGGGGTCCGAGACAGAAGACGTCGTTGCAGCCAGGTCGGGCAGGGCTACTTCGTGCCACTTAGGACTGGCTTCCCACGGACGGGACAGAAAGCCCCAAAGAAGTGGAGTTTAAAAGAGACATTTATTTCTCTCACAAGAAAAGTTCTGAGGTAGCCCATCTGGGGCTGGCCTGGCAGTCCGCTCTACACAATCCGCAAGACTCCTTCCAGCTCACAGCTCTGCCAGCCAAGTTGACTCTCACCCTCCTCCTCCCGGTGGGAGCTCCAGCCATCACACCCACGTTCCCAGCAGCAGAGGGAGGAAGGGCCGGCCAACTGGCCAATGGCTGACACATGGCACTTTTGCTTACATCCCAATTGGCCAGAAGCTAGTCACGTGGCCATACACCTAACTGCAAGGAAGGCTGGGAAATGTAGTCTTTACTCTGAGTCCTCGTGTACCCAGATAAAAATTCTCTAATTAGGGAGAGAAGGAGGGATAGTGGGGAGGGGGGACAGCCAGCAATTTCTGCGGCTCACATGTAACAAACTGAACCGATACTGTTCAAAATGCCTCAATGTCACAAATATTAGGTCATTGTATACTTCCATTAATACTGAATTTCAGTATTCTCCTGGGTGGCAAATAAGCCTTCAGCTATGTGCCAAATCTAAATGATAATCTCACTGGGGCTCAGTGGACAGATATAGTGAGGGTAGTGACGTCTGCAAGGGACACAAGGGACACCGTGGAAAAGAGAAGCAGTGCACGCGCTGAATACTTGCTCCGCCTATCCAACACCCTCCCGACACCAGGGGATAAAGCTTCATCTTTACCAGTGGAGTAGATAGAAATAGGTCTCATATCCATTTGTGTTTCTTTGACCATCAGTAAGGTCAAAATCTTTATTTAGCAAATCTACTGGTTGGGGTGCCTGGGTGGCTCAGTCAGTTAAGCCTCTGTCTTTGGCTTAGGTCATGGTCTCAGGGTCCTGGGATGGAGCCCCGTGTCGGGCTCCTTACTCAGCAGGGAGCCTGCTTCTCCATCTCCCTTGCCTCTGCTATGTGCTCTCTCTCACTCGCTCTGTCTCTCAAATAAATAAAATCTTTAAAAAATAATAAAAATTAAAAATAAATTAAAAATCTACTGGTCATTAATGATTTTTCTTTTGTTAATTGCCCATTAAAAACCTGTGAATAGGGGCGCCTGGGTGGCTCAAGCAGTTAAGCATCTGCCTTCAGCTCAGGTCATGATCTCAAGGTCCTGGGATGGAGCCCAACATGGGGCTCCCTGCTTGGCAGGGAGCCTTCTTCTCCCTCTCCTCCCTGCTCATGCTCTCTCTCGCTATCTCTCTCTCAAATAAATAAATAAATAAAAAGAAAAAAAGAAACACTGAAAAAAAACTGTGAACATTTTTTTTGAACATTTTTAAATTATGGTGCTACTATAGATTTCACATTCTTCAAAATAAAAAATTGGGAGTCATGTGTATCATATGTAAATAAATTTCAAACATAAATATAAAACTTAAATCATAAACCTGTAAATAAATTTCTATGATATATAACATTTAAAAGCTTTTATATACTTGTTTACTCAACTATGTCAACCTTGTTTATGGTGATTTTTTTAAAGTTGTTTGTTTGTTTGTTTGTTTTTGCTTTTAAGAAAGAGAGAGAATGCCCGTGCACCCATGGTGGTGAGGGGCAGAGAGAGAGGGAGAGAGAATCCCAAGCAAACTACCCAGTCAGTGCAGAGCCCCACGTGGGGCTTGATCTCAGGATCCTGAGATCAGGAGCTGAGCCAAAATCAAGAGTCGGATCCTCAGCCCGCTGAGCCACCGAGGCGCCCCAGGGATTTTTTTTTAATGTGCAAATATTTTTTATTTGTATGTAACCAAATCTACCAACTTTTCGGGCATAGTTCCTGGGCATTTCAATATCCATTGTGATCCCTTGACTGCTGAAGGTCTGGTGTCAGCTAAGTATATGGAAAGATCTCAAGAGAACTGAATTTGGAACCCCGGTTGGCCATGTTTTAACTGAGTGACTCTGGGCAAGTGTTCCTAATGGTGGTGCCCTCTGTTTCATCATCTACCAAATGTAGATGACACTGCCCCTCTCAGTGTTGTGGGCAAGTGATCCTCTACGCAGGGGTGCTCAGTAGGCGTGAGTTCCGTTATTCCTTCCTGGGCCCCCCCCCCCAATTCGATCAGCATCCCCTCAGCCAGCACCACCAGCACTCAGTAAGATGAATCAGGCCCTTGGGGACAGCAACCTTGCCCCAGCTAGGACAGGAAATTGTGGGTGTTTTTCAAGTCGGGTTTACATTTCAATTTCAGAAACCCCCCACCCTGAGTTTCTGCTCTTCTTCCTCTTAGAATTCCCTGCATCCTCTTCCCTTCTCTGGAGTCAGTTGATGACCCAGGGCTGGATTCGCAGCTATGCTGTCATGGGTGCACCTGCCAGGAGGCGCGCACCGCATCCTTCCAGGTCTGGGGTATCAGCACCTCGGGACCCTCTACAGGGCTGCTGGGCAAACCACATTCACAGAAAGACTGTGCGGCCTAATCTACACACAGATTTGGGGGCGGGGGGACGAGGTGAGAACATATGAAAACTCCTTTCTCTGCTTAAAAACAGTGAAACAAAATATCCAAAGCTGCAATGATGTAACTACTAGCATATAGGCTATTGTAGATCAACAATCGGCCACATCCGTTTCTTCTTAGATTTCAAAATACATCTTCATTTGATTTGACGCCGATGCCTTCCGTCAGCCCATTTTCTGTTTATCGTAGAAGCCATCCCAAAACCTCAAAATAAATTTAAGGAGTTTTGCAGAAATGGAAACAAAGTCAATACAAACTCCCAAAATGGTAGATTTCTCATAAAAAGAGCATCTTCCAAAATGAAAACTGCGCGGTGCCCCGCAGTGCGGGGGTGGGGGGGGGGAGTACAGCCCCTGCCCTGCCCGCTGCCGCATGCGGCTGTCTACCCCCTGGCCGCCTGGCCTCTGCAGCACCTGCTAGCTCGGGCCCTCAGTCACACCCACCCGGGGCAACCACCAATCACATGGCTGGTCCGGGATCAGCCCCCCTGCAGCCTCCTTGCTCGCGTCTTCCCAAGCATCCATTCTTTCTACCCCTAGCTCAGTTCCACCCGAAGCTGGGTGATTCCAGAGGTGGACCTCCAAAGTGTGGGCCATCGGTTCCGTCCTAACCCTGCTTCAAGCATCTCTGACACCCTTCTCTGTCTTGTGATGGACACCGGTCTTTATGCTTCTTTCCCCCAAACAGACTGCCGTCTCCTTGGGACAAGGATGGTGACGTGTTATCCCTGGTGTATTCGTCTGCTCTGGCTGCTGGTCGGCTTAAACGACAGACATTTATTTCTCCGCAGTCCTGGAGGTCGGAGATCGGGGCAGGCCAGGCTCTGGCGGGCGCGGCTGGACGCTGCGGTGCGCGGAGACCCCGTGGCGGGCCGGCCCATCTCTTGCCCGCAGCCTTCCTCACCCGGCTAGGCGTCGACATGCAGAGACGGGACACCTTCCTTTCCTCTGTGTGACAGGTTCCTGTGTCCCCTCTGGTCTGGGACCTTGTCGTGGAGGACGTGTGTCTGTGGGGAGGACTTTGAAGCGCTTCGAGGGACGAGAAAGGAGGGGGAGAGGCCAGCGCTGCTGTGGGGCCTGGGGCAGTCAAGTCCCTGCTCTGCTTCCCAGTGGGTGGAAGTGTGGGTTGTCTGGCCCCCCGCCGTCCTGGCCTCCCGCCACCCCTCCGTCTCTGACCCCAGAGGGGACGCCCTTTCCTCCCTGGACGCATGGTGTCTCTGGGGCCCTCCTAAGCTAGGACGCCCCTCCAGCTTTCTGCTAAGACTTGGGGTCCTTAGCATCTGGCCATTCCTTGCAGCCCTATTCAGTTCTGAGAACCCGCTCTCAGGGATGGTTTTCCTTGAGCCAGGCCAGCCAGCACCCCAAATTCTCTGGCCCCACTCCCCACACGTATGCAGTCAGGAACTCTGGGTGCGGCCCAGCCCTGCACCTGAGTCTGAGCCCCTCAGGCTTGGGGTCCCTGCTCTCGGCAGCACCCGGGGCTAATCTCCCCAGCCTCCTTGGCCTCTCCCCACCAGGCCCAGAGCCTCACGGACCGCCGTGGGAATCCCATTCCTTTGCTCAAAGACCCGGCACTGGGGGTGCCTGGGTGCCTCAGTCGTTAAGCGTCTGCCTTCTGCTCAGGTCATGGTCCCAGGGTCCTGGGATCGAGCCCCGCATCCGGCTCCCTGCTCTGCGGGAAGCCTGCTTCTCCCTCTCCCACTCTCCCTGCTTGTGTTCCCTCTCTCGCTGTGTCTCTCTCTGTCAAAAAAATAAAATCTTTAAAAAACAAAAACAAAAAAAACCCCGGCACGGTGTGGTCAGCAACCCCCGGCCTAGGCCACACCTCTCTAGCTTCTTTGCAGAGTGATGGGGACTGAGACGCCCAGAGCTCGGAGGACATGGGAGCCCCCATGTCTGAGCCCTTGCCTCTTTTGCACAGGGTCCTCAGCAAAGCTCCTCCAGCAGGCCTGCCCCCACCTCCCGGGACCCCAGTGTCTCTACAGTGAAATCTCACACACACCACCGGACTTAAGAGAATGGTCCTCCCTGCACACTTTGCCCTCAGAATCTGGGGATCAATCTGCAACTTAATTACTCGATCTGCTAAGAAGCCTTTGTACAGTTGTCAGTTTGGGGTTTTGCTGGGTTTTGTGTTCTTTTGTTCTATCACCTCCCCCAAACAGAAATGCAAGTAGCTCTTCCTTCATCTTTCCCTTAGTCTAACACTTAGGCTTTGGTTTTTCTTTAACAGCTCAACTTCCTCTTGCGAAACAGTGGACTTCCCTGTGCGGATGGATAGAACAAGGAACTCTCAATTGCTTTCGGTTTTTCAGTCATTGATGGACGGAGGGGATTTTGAATGTTTTTTAAACATCATGTGTGGAAGTCCTCTCTCCATTGCGCCACCCGGTGCATCATGACCTCTTCAGCCTGGACACAGAACGTGAGGGCGTCTGACCCACGAGAGAGGCCATGGGTGGGGTGTTTCATTCTCTGTAAAAGAATGACTTTTCCTGGTCTTTTATGGACATGCCCACTTTGAAAGATTCCACTTCTCATCTTATACATTTCTTCTCCTATTACTCGCTGATTCTTAGCTGGAATTTTCAGCGATGACGAGCAGGTGTATGGGCAGGAGTCATCCTCTTCCTCCCTCAGGCGGCTAACGCTCCTTCGTTCTCCACGACGCTCATGGGAGCTAGCTGTGACACTTCCTCCAGGGAACCTGCCCCCCACGCACCCTGAAACCGTTCTCCCCTGTGTCAGACATTTCAGCCTTTCGACCCACTTGTGGGCTTTGACTCTGTTTCCCACTTCCTCCTTGAAAGTCTGTGGCTTCCCAGACCACCCTTCACTTTGCCCCCCACCCCCCAGGGCTCTACCCTCATCGTGTGGGTTTGCTTTTTAAATAAACTCACCACATATTCTTTCAGTCTCTATCTGTGCACTGAAACTCTGTATGTACAATATTAGCTAGATTTCCTTGGAATGGAACTTTGGCCCCTTTGGAATCAAACCTCAATCCTGCCAAGAGTAGACTTGTCAAAACAGGCCTTCTTAAAGACTCTAGAATTTCTGAAGATCTGAAAAAATAAATAAGCCACAATGAACATAATGCTGCTAAAGAAGATTATGACACTTATCTCGGGATGTTAGTGCTGAGACTGCCTTTAAGCAACCACTTGGTCTGATCACAGGATTTCACGGTTCTGGTAAGTTTCTCGAATTGCATCACAGGGAGGTTTGGACCTCACAGGAAAGAGACGATCAGAACACCCACACGTGGGCAGAGATGGGGCAGCAGACAGCTGTCTTCCGGGTACAGCCTGGGGTGTGTTGCCAACCCCAGAATGCCCCCCTGAAATTTGTATCGTCGGGGGGGAAATACCTTCCCTCCACCAATGCAGACTCAGTGCTGGGGGCCTGAAAATTTAACAACAGACAGATTAACAGGAGAAGAGAGAGCAAGGCTGTTCACACTACATGTGAGCATGCTCAGATGAAGTGGACCCTGAACAGAGAGATACAAGGGTTCATGTACCAACTTAATTGGGGGGCAGAAAGCGCTGCTAGGGGGAGACAAATGAGCCTTTAGGGGGAATGGGAGGTGTGGCCCCTGTGGTAATGTTTGTTTATGCGATTTCTCATCCTGGTGTGAGTGGCCCGGCTCCTTCCCATCTGGGGGTGAAGCTCCGCTTTCAGCAAAGGCAGGGAGCTCTGAAAAGGCTTCTCTCTGCATCCACTGTACATCAAATGTCTCCAGTTCAAATAATCTTCATACCAGCTCTGTGGGGCCAAGTGGGTCCCTATGAGACCAATACAGCTCTTGCTTGGAATTTGAGCAGAAGGATCCTCCCTCAGGGCCTGCAGGGAGCGCAGAGCTGAGCTCCTGTGGGCCCTGCTCGGGCTCCCTGAGTTGTACTAAACAAGATCCCCATGCCCCCCCCCCCCCCCCCCCCCCCCCCCCCCCCAACGCGCCCGGCAGGAAACGGGCAAGATTCCTGCACTTCCTTGTGCAATTCTGGCTTCCTTGTTGAGATGAAAGCTACATACTGGCTAGGGCCTGAATGTCTGTGTCCTTCCAAATGCCTGCCATGAGACCCCGACCCCCACATGGAGGGCATTAGGCGGGCATTTGGGAGGAGATGGGTCATGAAGTAGAGCCCTCACGAAGGGGATTAGTGCCCTTAGGAAGGAGACCCCAGGAGATCCCTGGCCCCTTCCACCACGAGAGGACCCAGTGAGAGCATCCTCACCTGACCTGGGACTTCCAATTTATGAGAAATAAATTCTGTGGCTTGTAGGCCCCCCCAATGTGTGGGATTCTCTTATAGCTGCCTGAACGCACTAAGATTATTTACTTTTTTTTAGATGACCCAAGGGGAATAAATGCGTTTTCATTTCCCAAATGCTCCCTCTAGCTTCTGTCTGCAACATGAACAGAGGGGAATCTGAAGACAGGGGTGTCCTCCCTGCGGTAACCCGCAAGACCGAGGAGGAGCCCCCAGGATTGGCCAGCTTTAAAGTAAGACCCCACGCCACTGGAACTCCAGTTTGAGATTTTCATCATTTATGTTCACGAACTTGTCCACACTGTGGCTCTGAAATATTTTCAGATATTAGCTCATCAGATTTCCTGTCCATCCCCAGGCAGCCCTACTTACCTGCTCTCCTCCCCTTCTCATCTGAGCCAGCGAGGGTGCTCAGATCTGCACCTGAATCACTGTTTATTCTGTAGAGAGCCAGTTGTTTTTACTGTAGCACTTGACAAACACTTCCACAAGAGATCCACTTTGGATGATTACAGAACTAATCCGTACGTCAAGCCACCTGAGTAAGTATTAACATGGGTCTCAAATCATTTACTGAAGCCATGAAGAACTGTTTAAAACCCACAGTTAATTTTCAGGAAGGACTAACACCGGGCTGATCCTACGTTTTCAGACCTGGGCAGTGGACACAGTGGGGCGTGCTCAGTTTGCCGTGTCTTCTTTGTGTTTTTCTCCATTTTCATATCTTCTACAATAAATACATGTTACTTCTGAAAAGAGAAAAAGTAGATCTAAAGTTAAACTTAATTTGAATCTGGAAAACTGAGGTAGAAGTTTATGGAAAGGACCAAAGGAAAAGCTTAAAATTCATCATGTTTACTTTTATTTTCTTTAAAGATTTTATTTATTTATTTGAGACAGAGAGAGAGAGAGCAAGAGCAGGAGCAGGAGGGAGGGGCAGAGGGAGAGGGAGAAGCAGACTCCCCGAGGAGCAGGGAGCCGACGTGCGGCTCGATCCCAGGACCCCAGGATCATGACCTGAGCTGAAGGCGGACACTTCACCGACTGAGCCACCCAGGCGCCCCTCATAGTGTTTACTTTCAACTGAAATCGTATTTCCTTGCACCATGCCAGGATTTACTGGCTTTGGGGGGAGAGAGGGGGAGTGTGGTTCATGAAGGGTGCTCAAATGGCCCAGGTTGAAGCTCTAATGGTCCAAGGTGACGTCATTAGTGACTTCATTAGTGGGACTTGGTCCAGCCCTAATATGACAGTTATGAACAACTACCATTTGATGAAGGTGAAACTATTGAAAATATAGGTTGAACCATATGAAGTTGCCGGCACCTGAGCTTTGATGACCTAAAAATGGTGATTTCATGTAGTTCAACCAACAACGTAGTGAATTTAACTATTTTCCTAGACAATGTCCGTTGGGTTGGTTTAAACATATTTTCTCTCAGCCACAGAAATTAAAAGTGCGTAGCCTTAGCCTAGTTTCTCACATGTCAACACCCACCATAAGTTACAAGGGCCAGTGATCATGCCCAGCTGATTTTAGGGGCAGTTTCTTAAAAGTACCAAACTTTTTGTCCCCCGACCAACAAAGTCAGAATCTCTGGGGACTGGGGCTTGGACAGCAGGTCCTTGTTTGTTTGTTACCAACTTTATTGAGGTAGTCAGCAGACAACAAACTGTCCATTTTTAAAGTGCTCAGCTGGGGAAGTTTGAGAAATGTGTTCACTTGTGGGACCGTCACCACACTGAAGATAATGAAACTATCACCCCAAAAGTCCCCTTGTGCCCCTTTGTCATCTGTCCCTTGTGCTCCTCCCACTCACCTTGTCCCCAGGGAACCCCTGATCTTCCATCACTGTGCATCTGTGTGCAGTTTCCAAAATTTTCTCGACATAGAATGATGCAGTATGTATGGTGCATTTTGTCTGGCTTCTTTCTTTCACTTGGCATACGTTCTTCATGTTGTTGTAGTGATCAATAATTGGCTTCTTTTTTTGCTATGTAGTACTCCACTGCGTGGGCACACCAGAGTTTATCCACTCATTTGTTGGGTATTTGGGTTATTTCCACTCTTTGGCTGTTAACAGATCAGCTGCCATGACTGTTCACGGACAAACCTTAGTGTAGACAATGTGCTTTCATTTCTCTTGAGTAAATACCTAGAAATCAAATATCTGGCTCGTATGGTAGGAATATGTTTGACTTTCGAAGAAACTGTCAAGCTGCTTTCCACAGTGCGTGTTTCCCCGTATGTTCCCACGAGCAGGGCATGAGATTCTAATTTCTTCCTGTCCTTGCCAACCCTGGGTATGGCGGTCTCCTTACTTTTAGTCCTTCTCATGGGTATGTAGTGGTATCTCACTCTGGGTTGGATCTGCATTTCCCTCAAGGCTCATGATGTGGAGCAGCTCTCCCAATCTTTGCCCAGGTGGTAGTATTTTAGGAAAGCACACACCCCATCCCCCAGATGATTCTAATGTGCAGCGATGGTTGACAGCCACCAAGACTCCTGCAGCACTGTGACGCCCAGCTTCTTGTCCCCCTCCTGGGGAGGGTAGGACCCTCCCATACCCAGGTTTAGGGAAAGGATGAATCCTCTTCCAGAATCCTGAGGACGCTTCTTGGGCTAACCTCAGCACGAATCCCTTGAGGGCTTTAAATGTGGATTCCACTGAGATTCCTTTTTTTTTTTTCCAAATAAAGATTGATTGATTTGACAGAGAGAGGCAGCAGGGAGGGGTGGAGGGAAAGAGAGAATCTCAAACAGACGGCACACCCAGTGCGGAGTCCAACGCGGGGCTCGGCCTCAGGACCCCGAGATTGTGCCCTGAGCCAAAATCAAGAGTCAGACGCTCAACCAACCAACCCACTTAGGTGCCCCTCCACTGACATTCTTTTAGGGAATCCTGCAGTGAGGGTTCTAACACCACACTTTTCCCCCTGATGGATGTTTGGAAGCTGTGTATGCGGGGTCACCTCTGGCCTTGAGCTCATGATGACTGCAGCCGCTGTCTAGACCTGCGCACGTAAGAGACACTGACCCCTGAGTGTGTAGAAGCGGAAGGAAGGAGAGGGACCGGGGGTCAGCTTCTCATCCCCACCCCTCCTGAAGTGAGGAACTGGACGTGGAGTTAAGCTGCCCGTCGTGGGTTAAATTGTTCCCTAAAAAAGATATATTGAAGTCTTAGCCCCCAGTACCTCAGAATCTGGTACCATTCAGGCATGATGCCTTCTCTTCTATGTATTTATTTATTTATTTACTTCTGAAACTGGCTTAAATACGCAGTACGGTCTCAAACATCCAACCACTATTTAAACACGACAAAGCAAAAATAGAAAACACTTTATATATTTTTAAAGATTTTATTTATTTATTTGAGAGAGAGAGAGTGAGAGAGAGCGAGAACACAGCAGGGGGAGTGGCAGAGAGAATGGGGGAAGCAGACTCCGTACTGATCAGGGAGCCCAACCGTTTCAATCGCAGGACCCGGAGATCATGACCTGAGCCAAAGGCAGACGCTTAACTAACTGAGGCACCCAGGTGCCCCTAAAAAACACTTTAGATTGCATTGTCCAGAAATAAACCAATGTTACTTAGTGTACTAGTAAGATCTTTCCAGATATCTCCTGACTGCACGCAAATACGATTACAGGAAATCTTAGAGATGGTGCCACCATAGTGGTGTTGGGGTGTGGGTGTAACGTAACGGGCCCTTCACACACCAGTCACATTGTTTGGGGGTCCCCACCCTTGCAGACATTATTAGGATGAGCCTCCTTCTGCACATCTCTTTTTGATTCTGTGGGAATAAGCCCTTGTGGTAAATTCCCAGAGTGGGATTGCCTAACCCCTGCCCCATTTTCATTGTTTTCTGTAAAATTGCAAAAACAGCACATGCTTGTCGTTTTTTTTTTTTTTAAATCAAATGTTGCATAAGAATGCAAAGTAAAAATGAAACCTGTTCCATGCTCCTCCTAAGGATGATGACTGTAAACAGTGGAGAGGAGTTTTAATGAAGCAAGTTTGGGTTTAAATCTTTGGTCTCTCTCTTAATAAATACGTGACCATGGGAAGGCTCTTACTATGTTTAACGATTAATTTCCTCATCTGAAAATGAAGTTAATGCCTGCTGTCCCCTTCTCATGGACACTTAAATAAAATATATGTGAAATGGAAGATTCACAAAAATGTATGTGCACCCAGGTCACGATGGACATCGATGACTGTCCAAAATCTGGAATCATTCACACCACACCTTCCAGATAGAAGACCAATGGGTTGGGGCACCTGGGTGGCTCAGTCATGAAGCGTCTGCCTTCGGCTCAGGTCATGATCCCAGGGTCCTGGAATCGCGCCCCGCATCGGGCTCCCTGCTCAGTGGGGAGTCTGCTTCTCCTTCTCCCTCTCCTGCTCCCCCTGCTTGTGTTCCCTCTCTCGCTGTGTCTCTCTCTGTCAAATAAATAAATAAAATCCTAAAAAAAAAAAAAGGAGAAGAAGACCATTGGGTTGAAAATAAACAACAAAAGGAGGTTAGAGAACCTAAGTGTTTGTCCACGTGTACTGAGTCACTCTGGGATTAAGGAGGAAGGTTGGTGGAGGCAGGGAGACCAACTACACAGAACCGAACGTCAGTGAGCAGTCAGCATGCTCTACTTGTGAGATGCCCCAGAGGCCAGACCCGCAGGGAAACTCACCTTCCAAGGCCTCGATTTAAAAGGAAGAAATACTAAAAAGAACTAACTTAAGAGTTTATTTTTAGGGCGCCTGGGTGGCTCAGTCGTTAAGCGTCTGCCTTCAGATCAGGTCATGATCCCAGGGTCCTGGGATCGAGCCCCACATCGGGCTCCCTGCTCAGTGGGGAGCCTGCTTCTCCCTCTCCCTCTGCCTGCCGCTCTGCCTACTTGTGCTCTCTCTCTATCTCTCTGTCCAATAAATAAATAAAATCTTAAAAAAAAAAGAGTTTATTTTTAGGGGCGCCGAACTGGCTCAGTTGGTAGAGCATGCAACTCTTGATCTCAGGGTCGTGAGTCCCAGCCCCACACTGGGTGTAGCGCTTACTAAAAAAAAAAAAAATAATAATCAATCAATCCCTGCTTTCAGTACAACCAGGATATTGATATTGACATAATCCATCAATCTTAAAAAAAAGTTTAATTTTAAAAATTGAAAAAGGAACAACAAAGTAAATTTAAATAAAGCACAAGGAAATATAAAAATAACAAAAGTTGATAAAAAATACAATCAAAGAAACAACAGAAAAGATGAACAAAATCAAAACCTAGTTTAAAAAAGATTATTAATAGATCAAACTCTAACATGACTAAAAAGAATCACAAAGAAGTATAGGAAGAAAGGTGGTAAAGCGGCAGATAATTTTTTTTTATTTGTTTATTTGAAAGTGAGAGAGAAAGCATGAGCAGAGGGAGGGGCAGAGGCAGAGGGAGAAGCAGGCTCCCCACTGAGCAGGGAACCATACATGGGGCTCGATCCCAGGACCCCGGGATCATGACCTGAGCCAAGGCAGATGATCAACCGACTGAGCCACCCAGGTGCCCTGCAGATAAAATTTAAAATAATAAGAATACTCTAAGTGTTTTATGTTAATATTTTGAAAACTTAAATGAATGTATGACTTTCTTTTTTTTAAAGATTTTATTTATTTATTTGAGAGAGAGCACATAGAAGGAACACAAGCAGGGGGAGTGGGAGAGGGAGAAGCAGATTTCCCGCTGAGCAAGGAGCCCGTCATGGGACTCGATCCCAGGATCCTGAGATTATGACCTGAGCTGAAGGCAGACAATCAACCAACTGAGCCACCCAGGCGCCCCTGAACATATGATTTTCTATAAAAATCGCAAAAATTGAGTGAAGAAAAAGTGGAAACTAAATAAACTATTAACCATTGAAGAAATTGAATCCGTGGTCAAAAGCTTCCGCTCGTCGGATGACACCAGGCACGGGCTGGGAAGGCAGATAACCCTATTTCATACAGATTATAAAAATAGGGGACATCAGGGGCGCCTGGGTGGCTCAGATGGTTGGGCGTCTGCCTTCGGCTCAGGTCATGATCTCAGGGTCCTGGGATCGAGTCCCGCATCGGGGGGGTTCCCTGCTCAGCAGGGAGCCTGCTTCTCCCTCTCCCACTCCCCCTGCTTGTGTTCCCTCTCTCACTCTCTCTCTGTCAAATAAATAAATAAATAAATCTTTAAAAAAATAGAATTCTTAAAAAAATAAAATAAAAGCATTTCCATGAAGGTGAAAGATAATATAAGGGCACTTTAATCCCCATGATTCATCAGTGAATAGGGCGTCCTGGCCGGCACAGCAGGAAGGAAGGAGAAATAGAAACTAGAAAGGAAAACAAAGCTGTCGTTCTCTGCGGATGATAAAATTTTGTATGTACCAAATCTGAGAACATTTACAGAGAAATAATAGGTTTTTGGGAATAATATTAACACTGCAAAAAAATCAACAGCATGCTGTCATCAGCAATAAATAATTATAAAATGGAACAGAGAAACGATGCCAGTATTCATAAACCCGACGTGGGGGAGAGAGGCGCTAGAGTCTGCTAGCGAGGCGGGGATCTCATTGGGTCTGGTGGTGCCTTGCCCTCCCCCCACCATGCTCACACTGGGGGGACGGGGTCACACGGGGTGAGCACCGGCTGGCAGGGTGCTCAGAGAACGCACAGAACACGTTCCCTAAGGATCCCACCGGCTGACTCCTTAAAAGGAGCCGCAGAGCCAATTCTGGTGCGCTGGACAAAAATGGAATCATACCCCCATAGGAGGTCGTTAGGATGCAATTCGTGAAGTTAAGGTGAGGTCATCCTGGTGTAGAGCAGGCCCCTAACCAATGTGACTGGTGTCCTTAGAAGAACAGGTCATGATAGGGCGCCTGGGTGGCTCAGTCGTTAAGCGTCTGCCTTCGGCTCAGGTCATGATCCCAGGGTCCTGGGATCAAGCCCCGCATTGGGCTCCCTGCTCCGTGGGGAGTCTGCTTCTCCCTCTGCCACTCCCCCTGCTTGTGCTCGCTCTCGCTCTCGCTCTCTCCCGTGCTCTCTCTCTCTCTCTCTGTGAAAGAAAGGAAGGAAGGAAGGAAGGAAGAAAGAAAGAAAGAAATGTTTAAGATGAACAGGTCATGTGAAGACGCAGACTCGCCTGTGGACGCATGTGACGTGTGTGCAGTTGTCAGCCAGGGGTCGCCAGGGGTCGCCACGGAAGCTGCAAGAGGCAAGGAAGGATGTCCCCACAGCTTTCGGAGAGAGCAGGGTCTGCGGACACCTTGATTTTGGACTCTGGCCTCCAGATGGGAGAACGGTGAGACCAGGATCTCTGTGGCTTTAAGCCGCCCCTTCGTGTGGGTTGTTACCACAGCCCTGGGAAACGAACACACACAGGGATGACGGTATCTACCCAGAAAAATCACTGTGGCAGAAGATGGCGGCGTCCCCAAATCTGACCCCAGAAGGTTCCATACCGTAGATTTCATTTCAGTAACGTGCTTGAAGAGACGCGATCCTAGTGATGGAGGACAGCTCAGTGGCCGCCGGGGTTCGGGAGGTTGGGAGGGAAGGACGTGGGGCGTCTGTACAGGGCAATGATGGGAATATCCTATACTCGACTGTATCAGCGTCACTATCCTGGTCGTGATGTTGCGCTGTGGTCTCGTAACACGTCACCATTGGGAGAACTGGACAGAGAGTATATGGGATTTCTCTGTATTACTCCTTCCAATCACATGTGAATCCACAGCCATCTCAAAATAAAAAGTTTAAGAAAAAAATCGCTGGGAGGAGGAGAGCAAACAGGACACGCCCAGCCCTCAGTACAATGCCGAGAGTGTGGCGGGGAGCTCGGTGCGGTAGCTGGAAGAGCCTGGGGCCAACCGGGCCGCGGCTCACCCTGCTGGGCCGTCCGCTGTCGGCTCGCGCAGCTCCATGAAGACCTGGGTTCTCTCCATCTCCCGACCCTGCCCTGCTCAGCACATAGGCTCCGTGCCGGCGAGATGTCCTCAGGCTCCCAAGGCTTCTCCAGCTCTAGGGATCGTGTACAGGCTGGCCTCCACCTGCCGGCATCTCTCGGAGAGCAAAGAACCCATTCCCGGAAGCCTCCCTCACAGCCCAGAGGCCAGGATTGCATCACTTAGGCAATCATCAAGCGAAATGGAATGAACTGTCCTGCTTTGGTCAGATCAGTCTGGGTTAACCTCCAGACCCGGGGCGAGAGCCAACTTTCCCAACTCAAGGGCAGGATCCCCATCTATGCCAACCCGACAGCAGGAGGCGGTTCTTGGGCAGCGTCCCAGCTCTGCCTTTCTCCCGCCCTGCCCAGCGCTCCCCTGGCCGGCCCGCAGGCCCCCTGCCTGTGACGTGAGGGCCGGCAGATCTGCTCAGGCTCCTATCCCCGCCCACGGCAGGTGCCCTGTGCGTAGAAACAATATTCGTGGAAATGAGTTAAGTAGCCCTTGACACATTCATTCTGCCTCCTGAACATCTGCTTAAATCTACACCCGTAACTGTATCATGATGGCCCAGGTTAAAAACTCAATCAGACCCAAGCCTACGACCCTCCTACAATGTCTCTTAGTTTCTGCAGAAGCAAGCTGCAAATCCTTCTTGCTCTACGTGCTTCTACATTGGATTTGTTCCTTTGGCCTTTTGACTTGAAGGCAACTCGTGTTGTCATACTCTGCGCTTTTCTCTAAAGTATTTGATGTGGGAAACAAAGGCAAAAGAAAAAATTAAATTTCTTTACTACTTACACCCCATTGACAGGTCCTTGAAACAGGCAGAGGGACCTTCCTCTAGGAGCTCAGCTGCCTCGATGTCCACACTTAGCTAAGGGCCAAAGGTAAACTTAGCCGAACTCCCCAGGATCCTGTGAGTCTACTTTAAACATATAGAGATTCCTCTGGAAACTTCCTTTACCTCTACCCCTCCCCTCCCAAGATATGTCAGTAATCATCCTCCAAGCATATGGCCCACCGATATACACCTGAAGGGTCTCATGACTGAGGGTTTACTAAACAGTACTAAAGAGCCTTTTCCTAAAAAGCCAGCCCCCTCAGGGTCCTGGGAAGGTCCTGGAAACCTTGTTTCCAAAATACCTTGGAGGCTTGTTCTATCCCTAACCCATCCCAACTTGAAAGCATATAATCAGTCATCCCTCAAAACCCCAGAGCAGCTCCTTCTGCCCCCGGGTCCTGTCCCCATGCTTTAATAAAACTGCCTTTCTGCACCAAAGATGTCTCAAGAATTCTTTTTTTTTTTTTAAGATTTTATTTATTTATTTGACAGAGAGACACAGCGAGAGAGGGAACACAAGCAGGGGGAGTGGGGGAGGGAGAAGCAGGCTTCCTGCGGAGCAGGGAGCCCGATGCGGAGCTCGATCCCAGGACCCTGGGATCATGACCTGAGCTGGAGGCAGAAGCTTCACTGACTGAGCCACCCAGGCGCCCCTCATTGGTGATTTAAGCCCACATGCATCGCTGCATCTTATGACTCATGTTCTCTAATTGTTCACCAGATACCCTGCAGGGAGGACAAGAAATTTCTGGTGCTCCAATTTCTACTTAGTGATGCATGTGGCCCATCAGGTAAGTCAGTGGTTTTCCTCCACAAACTTTGCATCATTTTTTTTCTCCCCAAGTGAAGTTGTTGACTAAGTCTAATATTGGTTTGAATTTGATAGTACTATATCCCCTAAGCAGAATCCAGCCCGGCTTCTCCATCTCTGACTTTTTGTTTTCACTTGCCCCTGAATCAACTGTAAGAAATAATTCTGACCCGTAAAATGGTAATGCTCACAAACCAAACAGAGGTTCAGATCGTCTCCTTAAGATTCTTCTTTAGATGGAGCACCTGGGTGGTTCAGTCGGTTAAGCCTCCAACTCTTGGTTTTGGCATCGGTCATGATCTCAGGGTCGTGAGATCGAGCCCCACATCGGTCTCGAAGCTTAGTTCAGAGTCTGCTTATCCCTGTCCCTCTGCTCCTCCCCCCGCCCCTGCTCTTAAATAAATAAATAAATAAATAAATAAGATTCTTTGTTAGATTTCCATGTTTCCTGGATTGGACTTATGTTCACCTGCCATTTTGCCCACATCTGCCTCAGACCCACGCGCTTCTCCCGAGTTCTGTCTTCCTGGCTCTCTTTACTGTAACACAGAATATAAATGGGAATGCTGGACATCAGCTCCTAGTGAGGTCTAGGGACATTACCCCTGCCAGGAAGAAAAGATTTGGCAGAAATAACGGTGCATCAAGAATCCAGAATGGTTTATGTTCCTCTCACTACCGAGACAGAAAGCTGTAATTGTCTCCTGGGTTCATGTTCTGCTTGAATGAAGTTTGAAGGAACACACTTAAATACGGGACTCTGTGGTAACAACAGTTAGTTCTGGGCTAATGTGCAGGGTTTACAGAGCGGATTGTAGTCTGAAGATGCTCACATGGAGGACATTTCAAAACTGTCATCCTGGAGACAGTAGAGGGCACCCCAACCCAGAATGAAGTGTGGGGACAGTGCACTAAACAGGGACAACGTGAAGCTCCTCTGCCCCAAGCTAACCTGGTATTTTCCGTCTGTTGATGGTTTTAGTGTCCCAGAGCTCTGCCATCTGTATGGTAGTGGCTAGCCACAGATGCCTGTCTGAGTTGGGTAACATTTAGTATTATTTTTTAAATTTTATTTATTTATTTGAGAAAGAGAGACAGAGACAGCGAGAGAGAGCACGAACGGGGGGAGGAGAGGGAGAAGCAGGCTCCCCGCTGAGCAGGGAGCCCGATGTGGGGCTCGACCCCAGGACCCCGGGATCATGCCCTGACCCGAAGGCAGACAGTTAACCAACGGATCCACTCAGGCGCCCCGAGTTGGGTAACATTTAAAGTTCAGGGCGCCTGGGTGGATCCGTCGGTTGAGCCTCTGCCTTCGGCTCAGGTCATGATCCCAGGGTCCTGGAATGGAGTCCCACATCGGGCTCCCTGCTCAGTGGGAAGCCTGCTTCTCCCTCTCCCCCACCCCCTGCTCGTGCTCTCTCTGGCTATCTCTGTCTCTGTCTTTCAAATAAATAAATAAAACCTTAAAAAAAACCCACATTTACAGTTCAGCCCCTCACTTGCACCAGCCACACTTCGTGTCTGCAATAGTCACACGTGGCTAGTGGTTACCATGCTGGATAGCACAGATACGGAGCATTTCTACCATTATAGAAAGTTCTCGTAGACAGTGCTGCGAAAATCCCAGTTCCCACATGTGTGATAGTTGAATATGTAATCAGAATATGCCACCCCATCCCCAGGGGCGCCTGGGTGGTACAGTGGGTTAAGCGTCTTGACTCTTGGTTTCAGCTCAGGTCATGATCTCAGGGTCCTGGGATCGAGCCCCGCGCCGGGCTCTGTGCTCAGCTCCAAGTCTGGTTTGGATTCTTTCTCCATCTCCCTCTGCCCCTCCTGCTTGTGTTTGCTCACTCTCCCTCTAAAATAAATAAATCTTAAAAAAAAAAAAAAAAGGAATATGCCACCCCCAAATATACCACTTTGGCGTCAAGATTATTCTGAGCTGGAGACAATTAGGAAGCAGCAGACACAGGGGAACTCTCTGCTGTCTCCCTCACCTACGAGCAGGGAGTGAGTCTGCCTTGGGAAGGGGTGCCCCTCTGTGGAACCAGGAAGGGAAGGACGACCAATGCTGCCAGGACGCCTCTATGTAAACAGCCTCCCTGAACATCCCTCGGCTTCCATTAGTCTCCCCCGTATCTGCCTCTGGACGCCCAAACCCCATTTCCTTGGTCTGGTCACTTCTCCACAACTTACTGCCTTTTGTTATAATGGCATATACGCCCCCACCCCCTAATTGGACCACTTCCCTGGGTCTTTCTTTCTTTTTTTTTTTTTTAAGATTTTATTTATTTCACAGAGAGATAGCGAGAGCAGGAACACAAGCGGGGGGAGCGGGAGAGGGAGAAGCGGGCTCCCAGCCGAGCAGGGAGCCCGACGTGGGGCTCGATCCCAGGACCCTGGGATCATGACCTGAGCCGAAGGCAGACACCCAACAACTGAGCCACCCAGGTGCCCCTGGGTCTTCATTTCTTTTCTGGGAAGGCCTCCACTCATGGGAAAAAATTAAAATACCAAGAAGCGAAATGTGTCTACCTTTTCTCCTGTTCATCTGTCTTTTGTCAGTCTGATTATAGACGCCTACTCTGAGAGGGCAGAGGAAGATTGTTTCCCCCCCTTACACAATCCACCAAGAATAACAGAAACACGAACTGGTCTGGCAGAGAGGCTGAGCTCTGTGGTTGATGAGCCTGAGCGGCTTAGGCACAGAGGATAGTCAGCTGGCTTCCAACCGGGTAACATCACCTGGCCACCCTTCCAGGGGATTTCTCTAATTTTATTTTGGAGAAAAACTTCAATTAAAGAAAGAGGACGGTATTTTTCAATTAAAAAATAGGGGAGATATTGGTCTGAATATCATTTGGGACTTGCTCTATATAAATTCTTGATTACTTTCAACCCCCAAGCACATTACTGCTCCTCTTACAGGATTTTAAAACAGTCTTTTAAAAGTAACACGAAATAAAAGATAACATGTAAGCAAGTGTATTATTAGGTCAAATACATGTTTCTATTGCTGACAGAAACATTAAAGGTTATCTCATCCAATTTCATCTTTTGGTGATAAAATCTCTGTGACCCGAAATGTTTAGGCGTCTCTCCCAAATGCTCAAGGCTATTGCTGAGGATTAGAACTCTTATATCCAGACTCAATGTAGTGTTTTTTCCCTTTATGTTATGATTATACAAGACTTTTTAATTTAATTTAATTTATTTGAGAGAGAGAAAGCACAGAGGGAGAGGGAGAAGCAGGCTTCCCGCAGAGCAGGGAGACCCATGTGGGGCTCGATCCCAGGACCCTGAGATCCTGACCTGAGCTGAAGGCAGATGCTTAACCGACTGAGCCACCCAGGAGCCCCATATATAAAACATTTTTATTAAAAATGTGGGCATTCTAAAGTCTTTCACTGAGATTAGCACTATAGAAAGAGCCAATCACTTCCCTTATTGGTGGTTGATCTGTAATACAGAAGTGCTCCCACAGGGACACAGCTAGACGTTTTACTTCCTCTAGGCTCACCTCCTGAACCGGGATCAGGAAGGTGGATTTCATGATCTCAGATTCAGTGCAGTGTGCCTTCCTTTGTTAAATGCAGGGAGAAAGGATGGAGAACTACTCCCTTGAGTTTTTATGTAAGAGAAAGTGAAAAACATTA
This sequence comes from Mirounga leonina, assembly GCF_011800145.1. NCBI lineage: Eukaryota > Metazoa > Chordata > Mammalia > Carnivora > Phocidae > Mirounga > Mirounga leonina. The sequence continues at coordinate 2,538,760 of NW_023270316.1, read as the reverse complement.
CCCGACACACTGCCATCTGCAAATGTGACAAATACGAGAAGTGCTTTAATCACTTGAGATTTTGATAAGGATTTTGTTCACCAGCCCCATCAAACTGACCCGGGAGAAGAGATTGTGGTGAAATTATAGAGTGAAGTTCAACATTCACCCGCGGCCTCTCTGGGGTCCCCACGGCAGCCCTCCCACTGATGCTGCACCAGGACTACGAGGGTTCTCAGCCGGCCGTGGCCAAGCAGATCAATAGCAGCATCAACATTTCAAGGGATTATTTTATTTGTGTTTTTAAGAAAGATGCTGAATCATAGCAATCACTTAAAACAGATAACTTGATTTTTATGGAAACAATAGGTACCTTTATGCTTCTGCATTTCAAATAAGCCCCCAGAGAGACCAAATCTACTTGAGCCTGACTGGTTTTTCCTTAAGTCTGAAATTAAAGATTTGCTGATCTTGCAAATAAATTTTATTTTTCCTTCTGGCCATATCCCTTAATCACATTCCTCTTCGTTGCAAAGCGAAAAATAGGTAAGATGTCACAAGAGATAGTTCTCAACAGGAAGGACGTTCTCCCAGTTACCAATGGGTATGCTAAGCAGCGGCTCCCACTGAGGTAATTAATAGGAATGCAAATCCCTTGTTAGTGTTACATCAATTCTGGTCTCTTTCCTGCTTACTAAAAAAGTACAGATTATTTCAGCTTCAACGATTTTTCAGATTTTGTGAGTGAATATTAAAAAACATACTTACAGGTCTCCTGTAATATTATCCAATGTGCTATATCACCTTTGGAAGAGGAAAAGATCTGGTTCCAATTGTTCTTAGATCTGATTCTTAGCCTGGCCGATGAGGACAGCAGCCTGCAGGCCAGGAGCCGGGCGAAGACAGTTGGAAGGTGAAGGTCACCCCTGGAGGTTGCCAGAGAGATGGGTCAAATGTGTTCCAGGTCAGAGGTGAAGTCTGGAAATGAAGCGGGTGCCCGCATTTCAGACCGCTTACCTTCCCGTCCCTGCGGTGTTTGGCCTGGGAAGGCCAGTCAGAACAATGCAGTGTCCAGTGAGCCCTCACTCCCTTCCTTCCTGGCCCGGACAGTGCCAACACAACGCCACAGCTGAGTAAGGAAGGTTCCCGGTGACTGGTCTGCACGAGTTTTCTCAGTTTGCACAGATCTCCCCTCCCCAGGCCCTGCCCGCACACGAGAAGGAACTCCCTTCCTGCGCTCTGTGGGAAGGATTGGATCGTGAGGATTAGAGATGACTCTGAGGCCGGGGTCCCTAGATGGGCCATCAATATGTAAATAATTAAATATGTTTGCATTTTTTAAAAAATGTTTTATTTATTTATTCATGAAAGTCAGAGAGAGAGAGAGAGGCAGAGGCAGAGGGAGAAGCAGGCTCCCCACCAAGCAGGGAGCCCGATGCGGGGCTCGATCCCAGGACCCTGGGATCACGACCTGAGCCGAAGACAGACGCTTAACCATCTGAGCCACCCAGGCGCCCCTAAATATGTTTGCATTTAAAGTATAAAAAAGGGTAACATAATAAATAAGATGTAAATAAAATAAATGAATGAAATAAAATAAAAATTCATGAATTCATATTGGTAACAAATAACTCAGTGGTTAATAAATTTAAAATTCTGAATAAAAATTCATAAATTTTTGTTGAGTAAAATAAAAATTCAGGAGTTCATACAGGTAATAAATAATTTGGTGGCTACCCAGAAAGTTAATGAAGTTAATATCACCAAAAAATGGGCAAACTGACACTGCTTATATAGAAGATCCCAAGTAACCTCAAAGTATCTGCTAGAACTAATAATTAGTGAATTCGGCATGGTCAAGGGATACAACGTCAATATATGCAAATCAATAGTATTTCCATATATGAGCAATGAACAATTAAAAATTAAAATTAAGGGGTGCCTGGGTGGCTCAGTCGTTACGCGTCTGCCTTCGGCTCAGGTCATGATCCCGGGGTCCTGGGATCGAGCCCCACATGAGGCTCCCTGCTCAGAGGGGAGCCTGCTTCTCCCTCTTCCACTCCCCCTGCTTGTGTTCCCTCTCTTGCTGTGTCTTTCTCTGTCAAATAAATAAAATCCTTAAAAAATAATAATAATAAATAAATAAAAATTAAAATTAAGAAAATAACATTTATAATAGCAACAAAAGCCTGAATTGGGGTGTCTTGATAGGTGTGTTCTAAATCACTAATGTGGTGGTGATTGATGTAGGAAATGTTGGGGTCCAGGAGCAAACAGTCAAGAATTCTTCACACATCTTCAGTGCAGAAAGGCAGTTTTTTTTTTTTAAGATTTTATTTATTTGACAGAGAGACACAGCAAGAGAGGCAACACAAGCAGGGGGAGTGGGAGAGGGAGAAGCAGGCTCCCCGCTGAGCAGGGAGCCCGATGTGGGGCTCCATCCCAGGACCCTGGGATCATGACCTGAGCCAAAGTCAGACGCTTAATACTGAGCCACCCAGGCACCCCTTTATTAAAGCACAGGGACAGGACCTGTAGGCAGAAAGAGTTGCACTGGGGTTGTGAGGGGTGATTGATTATATGCTTTCAAGTTGGGACAGGTTAGGGATAGAACAAGCCTCCAAAGTATTTTGGAAACAAGGTTTCCAGGACCCTGAGGGGGCTAGCTATTGTTAGGAAAAGGCTATTTAATACTATTTAGTAAACCCGCAGTCTTGAGACTCTTCAGATGTATATCAGGGGGCCACATGCTTGGAGGATGATTACTAACCTGTATCTTGGGGGGTAGAGATAAAGAGAGTTTCCAAAGGAATCTCTATATGTTTAAAGTAGACTCACAGGATCCTGGGGAGTTTGGCTAAGATTACCTTTGGCCCTTAGCAAAGTGTCAACATCCAGGCAGCTGAGCTCCTAGAGGAAGGTCCCTCTGCCTGTTTCAAGGACCTGTCAATGGGGTGTAAGTAGTAAGGAAATTAATTTTTTCTTTTTCCTTTGTTTCCCACATCAGTGATTACATGATTATATACGTTTGTTCAAACTCATGGAAGTGAACACTTACAATCCGTGAAGTTTATTGTTATGTAAATTATGCCTCAGTAAAGAGAAAGAGGGAGCACCTCCTATGCGCCCTGTTCTATGCCCTGAGCATATAGTACAGAACAAAAGAAAGGTTTTCCATTGGAGCTAACTTCTATAGACATGGTGATGGTGGCGTAGATGACAATGAATGGATAAATGAGCGGATATCTCAAGTAGTGAGAAGTACTAAGAGAATAACAAGACAGGAAGCAGGAAAGAAGGGGTATGGATTTTACATAGAATGGTCAGGAATGGCTTGGCACTGATAAAATGCTGCATGCACACTCCATGTCAGTATCAGGAGAAAGAGCACGCCCCCAGAAGGGAGAGCAGGAACATGGTGGGCAGGGTAGACTAAGGGCAAAGAAGTAGGTGTAGCCAGGAGAGGGAGCAAGGAGGGCAGTGGCAGGAGATTGAGGTGCATGGATCACATAGGGGCTAGAAGGCCTTGGAAGAAAGGAACTTTGGATGAGGAGTGATGAGGGAGCAGAAGGCAAGCTGAGGACAAAGCACAAGCTGACAACACACAACCCCCCCCCCACACACACACAACACACACACTCCCAGGTGGAATATGTGTGATATTCCTCAGGCACTCCTGGCTGCCCTAAAGCTCAGAGAAGGAAAAACAAATGGTTAACTTATAGAGATTAGAGTCCTGCAAGACAGGACTCTCCCTCAGTTTACAAATGTCTTAGTGATTCACAAGAAAGAAGCATTCTTGGGGTGCCTGGGTGGCTCAGTGGGAGAAGCATCTGCCTTTGGCTCAGGTCATGATCCCGAGGTCCTGGGATGAAGCCCCGGGTCAGGCACCTGCTCAGTGGAGAGCCTGCTTCTCCCTCTGCCACTCCCCTTGCTTGTGCTCTCTCTCTGTCAAATATATAAAATCTTACCAAAAAAAAAGAGCATTCTTTTTTTTTTTTTTTTTTAAGATTCTATTCATCTACTTGAGAGAGAGAGAGAGCACAAGCAGGGGGAGCGGGAGAAGCAGGCTCCCTGCTGAGCAGAGTGCTGGATGCAGGCCCTATCCCAGGACCCGGAAATCCTGACCCGATCCAAAGGCAGACGCCCAACCATCTGAGCCACCCAGGCGCCCCCACCCCCCGCCCCCAAAAGAGTATTCGTAACAATACCTTAACTTCTGGAAGGAAGCTCCCAACTGTCTTAATGTTAATGCCTTGCTAGTGGCAAAAACCACCTTAACTTGACAATGGCAAGGCCTCCAGTATCTCGTAGGTCCTTTTTAGCATATGAAAGTCCTTTTGAAAACCTCCCATTTCCTTACCTCCCCCAACTCCCAAGTATATAATGAGCCACCCCTCACAACCCCGGTGTAGCAGCTCTTTCTGCACTCGGTCCTGTCCCCATGCTTTTAGTGAAATCACCTTTTTGCACCAAAGATGTCTCAAGAATCCTTACCCTACCGAACCTCACCTACATTCAAAACCACCTCGAGGAGTGGCACGATCTTCCTGTTGCTGTAGGGAAGTAAGGAGGCGCATTTAGGTGTTATGGGTGAGTTGTGTCCCCCAAGATCTGTTCAGGTCCCAACCCCCAGTATCTGTCAGTGTACCCTTACTTGAAAGTAGGGTCTTTGCTGATGACCAAATTAGCATAAGGTGATCAGAGTGGGCCCTAATTCAACATGACTGGCGTCCTTGTAAGAGGAAAGTACCACCATATGAGGCCAGACTCACGAAGAACGCCGTTTGAGGACACAGGCAGAGACGGTAGGGACACAGCTGCAAGGCAAGCGACGCCAAGGAGCGACGGCCACCACCAAAGGCTGAATTTAGACTTGCGCACTTCGGAACCGTGAACAACACGTCTCCGTTCTGTACTGCGCCGCCCCAGTGGGCCCGGCCGTGTTCAGCCAGGGGGTCGCCATGGGCCCGTCCGCCTTCCCGGGCTCTAGCCTGTTTGCCTGAAAGCAGCCTCTGCAAGGCAGGCCCTCAGGACGAGGGATGCGGGAGGGGCAAGGCGGGGAGAGAGGACGCCCTCCAGGTTTCTGACTGGAGCGGCTGCAGCGGCGGCGGGGAGCCGCGCGGGAGCCCCCCAGGGGGACAGACCGGCGTGGAGTCCAGGGCGCACAGCCGGCCCAGAACGGAACCGGACTGCGCAGAGGTGGTGCTCCAGGCCCCCACCTGCTTTCCGAGAGTAACGTGCGTGTCAACTGGGCAGCGTCTGCCCCCTTCCTATAACGCCCGCAGCCCCAAAGAGGAACGATAAAAAGAACCCAAACACTAAATCCCTAAGACGCATCCCGACGGCGGAACCTGCTTTCCGGCAAACGCCAGCGGTCGGGAGCTGGGGCCCTGCGGGGTTGGGCATTGAGCTTGTCAATCATCAGACACCGTCTATGACTGGTGGAGGCCAGTCTGTGGGCGGGGCGAGGCCAGATTGTGAGGGTCGGCTTCCGGCGGCCGCGCGTGGGCCTTCGGGAGCCGGAAGTCCGCCGCGAGCTCTGGTTCCGGCGGCGGCGCGGGGGCGGCCGGGAGCCCGGAAGTCTGCCGATGGCCGTGGGTCCCGTTTGGGCGGCTGCCGGGGCCTGCTCCCGAGGTAAGAGCGATCCGGGCCTTGCGGGCATGGCCCCTCCGGCGGGGGCCCGGGCTGTGCTCGCGGGCGCGGCCGCTGTCGCGCTGCTCGCGGCCGCGCTCGTGCTCTACGAGCTGCCGCTGGACGCAGGTGCCCGGCCGCGGGCGCTCGTCGGGACGGGGGGCGCCGCCGAGGGTCGCTCGCGCGGGGAGCCCGGGGCCGCGAGGAAGTGTACGGCCTCCGTGCGGCCGCGCCGAGGAGGGCTTCGCGTGCGGCCCGCAGCACAGCAGCCTCCTCGTGGGGGGGTGGCTGGAAGCGCCGGTACCGCGGGGCAAGGGGCCGGGGCGCGCCTGGGCTCGCCCGGGCGACCCCCGAGGACCCCGCCGCGCCCTTGGCTATTGAACAGGACGGGTGGTGTAGCGAGAATGGAGGCGTGCAAGAACAGGGCTGTCCCGATCGCAGTCCCGTACGCCGTCGTAAGGGGTCTTCCTCGTCCTGTTTGCCGGGTGGATGATTATTTACGTAAAATACAGGAACGCGTTGTAGACCCTTAGGGAACGTGTGGATTCGTGTGGGTTGTATTATCCCATTTCTCACACGCGGTGGAGAGATTTGTTGACCCACCTTTGTGTGGAAGGTCACAGGGCCTGAGGGAATACGAAATTACGCCCCCCGCGGTTCCCCAGCCAGTAACCAGCTGGAATGGTAAAGTTCACTTTTGCTACGAGAGTAAAAAGATTTTGCTACGTACGTGTATATAGTGGTGCAGAGCAGGGAATGACTGTTAGGGAGTTTTGGCTTTTTGGTTTTCCGCACGACAGTTCCAATTGCCTTTTTTAATTGGAGTATAGTTGACGCACAGCATTACCTTAGCTTCAGGTGCCAGTTGCTTTGAGAGGCACTGAGGGGTCTCTTAGCTTCTGCACCTCCCTTACTCACACGGGCCGCAGAGGCGCTTCGGTCACAGTTTGTTCAGACTTTTCATTGGTAGCCATTTGTCTTGAATTTGCACACTGTGCCTAGCTAGCTGTGTTTCTCTTGGCATTTGTTCAAGGTTTTATTATTGGGCTGATTCGCTGAACTTTTACCCCGAAACAGGTGGAGTTCTAGAGCACTGGCTTCCCATCCTAGCTTCAGGGCCTGTGGGTTACTGTAAGGATTGCTGTCAGCCGCTCCAGATTAGCTCTGGTTCCCTTTGGCTTGGAGCATAGTGTGGCCCAAAGACACGGCGTTATCCGAGAGCGCTGTAGGTGGTGATTCTAGAAAACAGCCCAGGCCGAAGAAGTCCGTTCACATCTCCAAGCTCCCTCCGCCACTGCCGTAAAACAAACAAAAATCAGACGGGTTTGACCTGTTCTTCCAGACTCAGAATCGTCCTGGAAATAAAGTTACGTAATGGGATAAAGTTTAAATCGCCTCTTGTCAAGCTGTTTTTATCCTTGAGAACATTGAATATTTCTGTGGATAAGTCCAATGATGCATGCCAGTAAGCCAGCTGAAACTGAGTAACTGAAGTGTGGGGAGATGTAATTGACCTTCATTTGGCCCTTTGCTGACAGAAGGCGTTCCTCTCAGGTGGATGGGACAGAGTCTGGTGAGCAGTGGATTTACTTCGCATCCATACACTGCTGGTTAAACAGTGAAAATGGTGTACTTCTCAAGTGATTTTATTCTCCCCTCCCAAAGGGTTATTAGGGGCAACTGAGAAGGATTTGATCGTTGTCGTCTTGTCTTTTGGTTGGTGTGGTGACAATTTGGTTAAGGAAAAATGATTTGCTGTAAAATGGCAGCATTTTGGTAAAATGGTGTCTTCTGGTCTGGCTTATCCATTACTACCCCAGGTATCTTCCCAGGCCTGTGTCTTTGGGCTCTAGTTTCCTTATCTGTAAAAGGATACACCGGCCGCTAATGAGAATAAACCAAGATGCTTTTAGTTTTTCAAACATTTATGGAGTGTCTTGGTCTGTGCCAGACTCCAAGGTGATGGAGGGTGGGGAAACAGCTATCCTGAAGCCAGAGGTGGGAGCCTCATGCTGTGTCAGCAAAGGGTAGCGGTCTTAGGGATACTCTGTGTGTGACGAAGTGCTGAATAGAAGGTACTGGAACCTGATAAACCCACAACATTGTAAGGAACCCAGAACACCCCTTACGTGATTGGTTACGTTTGGACTCCACTTTTACAGTTTCTAGGCTTTTTTTTTTTTTTTAAAGATTTTATTTATTCATTCGAGACAGAGATACAGAGAGAGCACGAGCAGGGGGAGAGGCAGAGGGAGAAGTAGGCTCCCCACTGAGCCAGGAGTCAGACGTGGGGCTCGATCCCAGGACCCTGAGATCACGACATGAGCCGAAGGCAGACGCCTAACCGTCTGAGCCACTCAGGCGCCCCCAGTTTCTAGACTTTAAAAAGCAACTGTATTTCACGATGTGAGGAATTTGAAGGCACGGCCGTTCTTTGATATTCTCGTATTGACGGATCATGTTGTTAAGCTGGACGTGTTAAAGTTTCCGTGACTGTGGAGATGCTCTTCAGCAGTCAGCGATGTGTCACCGGATCTGATGGCAGCAGCCCTAGTACCCTTCCTGCAGCTTACGGGGAGTGCACAGTGACGGGTGCGAGGAGGAGACGGCGGTCTGGGAGGGGGCATGCACAGGCACTGGGGAGGTGGAGTGAACTCGGCGGAGGAGGAGTTGGGATGCTCTGGTAGCTCGGTGCCTCTGGGGCAGGACGGTAGACTTGGCACCAGACTTTGGAAGCAGAGGGATCAGCCAGCTGTCGCCAAGGCTGAGCAAGCCCAGTTGGGCCTTTTCTTGGCCAAAGATTTACAGTGATTCTGTTTTGAGTTTTAGTCTTGTGTTAGTTTGGGAACAGGTGAAAAGTGTTGGGTTGACAGTAATTAATATTCTCACATGTGGGGGTCTCAGCACCTGGCACATCAGCTGAGGTGGCAATTACAGCTACTCATTAAAGAAAATTACTTGAATAAAATCGTTGAATAAAAAGCAAAATTGTAAGAGTGTTTTAAAAGATAAAGCTGTTTACCTTATGGAGTTGGGGCAGCTTTTGGTCTTCATTGGAACTGTGACACCTGCCTGGTTTTTCTCTGCTGCTAAGATAACTGGAAGGAAATGAATGTTGGGTGCCTTGTGTGAGTATTGTGTATATTTGCAAAGATCCTTTAATTCTAGAGAAAACGTGCTTTAGTATCTATTCAAACCTTGAATACGCAACATGTTATAGAACATGGCATTTCTCTCACAGCTGAGCTGGGTTAAATATCAAGGCAAATGTAATGAGGGAAGTTTTTCTAGAAAGGCAATTAAAATCTAGCTATTTAGAGACAATTCAAAATCATCTTATTTTATTTACTTTTTCATCTTATTTTAAAATGCCGCTTTGAACCCAGTGTAAGCTATGTTCTCTATTTAGAAGGCCATTTCTAGGTTAATTAGTATCTAATTGAGTGTCAGAAACATGACTGGAAGGTTGGGAGTATGAGTATGGGAGGTTGCTTTTGCAGTTTGAGAGAAGAGATCTGATAAACTTAATGGAAGATTGAACTAGAATATGAGTAGTTTATTAAGTGGTAATGCATTAAAAACACTCTCTGAAAGGTTAACTAGACTTTGGAAATGTCTGAGACATTTCAGAAACAAACTTGATATGTCCAGCTAGTGTTAGTGTTGTGTTGTAATTTCTAAGCATCATTTGCTTACAGAAATAAAATAAGGAAACCATGGGATAAAAATCTGTAGCCTCCATGTTAAGTCAACTTTGGGAAGTGTTTTGGTTAATAGGCTATCTTGTTTCAGTCTCTTTTTTTATGTATGCTAATAGATATTTTTCTAAATGATTCCGTTTTCCTGTTTTTCAGTTTTACAAAGAGCATTTTCACTGCATAAAGCACATTCGATAAAGGACATGGAGAATACTTTGCAGCTGGTGAGAAATATTATACCTCCTCAAACTTCCAAGAAGCACAAAGGCCAAGATGGAAGAATAGGCGTCGTTGGAGGCTGCCAGGAGTAAGTGACTTGGAAAATGTTAGTGTTTAAGCAGTCAGTCTCTGTTGTCTGGCTGTCTACCTGCTTATAGTCAGTCGTCCGTCTGTCTATCTGGTTGGACCCTAGTAATTTCTCAGTGTAGTCTGATGTTCCGACACCTGGGATTTTTCAGTGATGAACTTTGTGAATAGGAGAAAACAGTAAGGGCCCCGAGTGAGCTCTTCACTGGTGCGCAGTGTGGAGACTCCCCCCAGGGCGGGGGGCTGGGACTGTTTTTTCCTGTTTTATACTTTCCTGTATTGACCCGGCTACATACCATAAACGGGCGTTACTTTGTAATCAGGAGAAAACCAGCATGTGTTTGGTTTACTTTGTCAATTTGAAGATGTTCTTGGAAGTCATTAAGGAAATTTGACAGATGGTAGCCTTTTTTCAAGGCTTGTTTTCTAGTTCTATGAATTTTGCTGCCGTGTTGTTTGCACATAAAATTTTATAATCTGTCCTTGTTTATAAATGATACCTTTGCCTTTGACTTAAATTCAGCCTTGGTTACCATTTCAGCTACTGCTTATTATTCTCTGTTCATGTTGACGTGCTGTCTCTGCCTGGCTATGTATTTTCAGCGGTTTATCACATAGTTAGGTGTGTTATAAATAATACACAGCTTGATTTGTTTCTTAACCCCAGGTGACAGTAACTGCTCTTTTTAATAAGGCAAATCAACCTGTTCACATTCAGTCTGCCTGGTGTACTTTCTAAGACTTGTTACGTTTTCTCTTCATTTTTCGTTGTGTTTCCATTTTTTCCTTATTTTTGCTAGGTTTTTCCTTTTATTAATCTGGAAATACTGTTATGCTTTCAAATTTAACTAGGGCTTGCCTTTTCTAACTACCATGATGAATTACAAATGCCACTCAGGAGAGCGTTAACACTGATCTGAGAACTCCTAGGGAATTCCTAGCGCAGCCCCGAGTACTTACACGCAAGTCTATATGCTGCTGCCTAGTTCCTGCCTGGCCAAACGGTCGGCACTTGGGATGGGAGTCCTTGGCCTCTTCTGGCATTTTCTTTTCCTTTTTTTTTTTTTTTTAAAGATTTTATTTATTTAATTTATTTATTTGACAGAGAGAGACAGTGAGAGAGGGAACACAAGCAGGGGGAGTGGGAGAGGGAGAAACAGGCTTCCCGCGGAGCAGGGAGCCCGATGCGGGGCTCGATCCCACGACCCTGGGATCATGACCTGAGCCGAAGGCAGACGCTTAACGACTGAGCCACCCAGGCGCCCCTTTTCTGGCATTTTCTTTGACAGTTCGCAGGGCACCCTGTGGAGGACTTGCATACCCGCTGTGTCTTCTGTGGTGGGTGGGCTGTGTTGTGCCTTGGCTGAGCTGGGGATTCTCAGGTAGCATGATTTTCTTTGCTAAACTATCATGTGATTGCATTGTCTTCTAGCCTGTATTTTGCACCACAAAAAAGAAGTTTGCTTTAATTTATAAGTAACTTGTTCTTGCTTGGATGTTTATAAGATTTTCTTTTTCTTTAGAATTCTGGTTTCCTCTAGATGTGTCTGGGTGTGTCTTATCTTCGCTAATCTTACTTGGGACTTGGTGAACCCTTTCTGTCTGTAAACATGGTCCCTTTGGATGAGGGAAATGTGCCTCTGTTACTGGCTCTCCTTTCTCATCTGTTTTTTTCTCCTACTGCATTTTGTATTCTTGGATCGTTAGCTCTTAGCTGCTTCTCTTTCTTCGGGTCCCCAGTTAAAGGAGAGCCCTCCTAAAACAAACAAACAAAAAGGACAGCCCTCTTCCAGCATCTTGGATGGAGGCCAGCAGTGCAGTGGCCTCTACCAGGCCCTTGGGCCCTTGATCCCTTGAGAGACTTGAGGGGGTCCGGGGTTTTAGTCCTCACATCCCCTCTGTCTCCTGCCTTATATTTTGGGACATTTACATGGGAAGAACTGGCCATCAGGCTTTCTTTTCGGATAAGTCTGGTAGTGTAGCATGCTAGGGAGTAATTATCTAACTTAAAATATGTCCATTAGCTTTAGGAACTAACCTTTAAAGTAGGATCATCTTTATTCTATTATAAAGGTATTATCTGCTTGTTGTAAAAATTCAAACACTGCAGAAATGTGTGAAGTAAAAGCCTCATAGTACCCCATATAATAATACAGCATGGGCACATTATTAGCCTTCCAGACTTTTCTGTGTATGTAACTATTTTTTTACAAAACTGGGACCATGCTGTCGCTGTTTTGTGCCAGTCTCAGCCTGCCAATAACCAGTGTTGTAGTTGGAGCTGCCTGTGTGGTTCTTATGATCACAAGATGCCCTTTAGCAACAACTATCAGGAAACTTTGAAAAAATAAAGGTGTGTTACTTACAAGATCTGGAAATGACATAGCACTGGGGACACACAACGAGGTTGTGGGTGGACAGATCATGTGGGCTTGGGTTCTCCTTTTATTGGGGGTGAGGGTGGGCACCTAGGGTCTCAAGGGTTCACTCCTTATTGGTGAATTTAAAGCATGAATTTGGGAATTTAAAGCATCGGAAGAGAGACTACAAGTGGCCCAAATAGTCCGTTACTGAAATCAACCAAGATTTTTTTTTTTTTTTTAAAGATTTTTATTTATTTGACAGAGCACAAGCAGGGGGAGTGGCAGGCAAAGGCAGAGGGAGAAGCAGGCTCCCCGCAGAGCAGGGGGAGCCCGATGTGGGACTCAATCCCAGGACCCTGGGATCATGACCTGAGCCGAAGGCAGTCGCTTAACCAACTGAGCCACCCAGGTGCCCTGAAATCAACCAAGATCTTTAAAACAAACTAGCCTCAAGGGGGTGGGGGTGGCCTGGCTTTCTCCCTAGTCCTGGGCTGGTGAAGCGTTTGAGATAGCCGTGTTCGAAGTGGATGCTTTTGCAGTCAAAGCTTACATCAGGTACTAGTATTACAAAACAGAAAACAAGTGTCAGGGCTTTGCATTATGTATGCTTGCTGTTTGGCAGTGTGACCTCCTTTTCATTTAATGCGATGTCCTGGGTATCAGTCATTCCATGTTGGTTCCTAGAGACCGATTCTTGGTAAGTGGATGTGTGGTATTCATTGTAAAGATGGCCGTAACTTATTTTTTTTTTTTTTAAGATTTTATTTATTTATTTGAGAGAGAATGAGAGAGAGCAAGCACATGAGAGGGGGGAGGGTCAGAGGGAGAAGCAGACTCCCCGCCGAGCAGGGAGCCCCATGCGGGACTCGATCCCGGGACTCCAGGATCATGACCTGAGCCGAAGGCAGTCGCTTAACCAACTGAGCCACCCAGGCGCCCCTTATTTTTTTTTTTTAAAGATTTTATTTATTTTATTTGACAGAGAGAATGAGAGAGAGAGCACATGAGAGGGGGGAGGGTCAGAGGGAGAAGCAGACCCCCCCGCCGAGCAGGGAGCCCGACGCGGGACTCGATCCCGGGACTCCAGGATCATGACCTGAGCTGAAGGCAGTCGCTTAACCAACTGAGCCACCCAGGCGCCCTGGCCGTAACTTATTAACCAATCCCTGTTAGGCGATCGGTCACCTCTGTTCTTTTTCCCAACTAAACAATATGACTGTGGACATTCCTGTACATTTTTCTACTTACATGTGCCTCTGGTTACTTCCAAGGGATCGATGCCCAGAACTGATACTGGAGCAGAGTGCAGACATCTTAAATGTTGTTGCCCGTTGCTAATTGCCCCCCCCTTCTGTGCTGGAGGCAATGTTAAAAATACAGGCGTTCGGGAATAGTGGGACGGACGCCGGGGGGAGGTGAGTCCCCGTGCCTCGCTGTGTGCCTCGCTGTTCTCCGCGCCGTCACTGAGCTCCCACGGCCTCGGCAAGCCTCCGGTTTGAACACAGCGCTGCAGAGAAGCCAGTGGTCCTGACGTGGTACGAAGGTCTTCCATGACAGGGGTGCCTGGTGCCTTAGTCGGCTGAGCGGCGAACTCTCCATCTCAGCTCGGGCCGGGAGCTCAGGCCTCGTTGGGCTCCATGCTGCGAGGTGCTGGGCCCTGGGCTCCGTGATTCCTGTCTTTATGACCCACTGATAACCCTGGTGTGCTGGCCTCCTCAGAGGATGTTGACTGTCCCTATCTTCCTTTTTAGGTACACTGGAGCGCCCTACTTCGCTGCCATCTCAGCTCTCAAAGTGGTAGGTCTATTTACAGCTTCTCTGTCTAGTCAACAGTTGGATTCTTTCCTTATTTTTTAAAGATTTTATTTATTTGAGAGAGCGAGCATGTGAGAGACCACGAGCAGTGGGGAGGGGTAGAGGGAGAAGCAGGGAGCCCGATGAGGAGCTCGATCCTAGGACCCTGAGATCATGACCTGAGCTGAAGGCAGATGCTTCACCGACTGAGCCACCCAGGCGCCCCAAGAGTTGAATTCTTTAAATATGATTAAAGAAATGTTTTCTGATAGAAATCTCAATATCCTAGGGTAATTATGGGTAAGAGAAACCTTTAAATCTATCCTGACCTTGTGCAGTGACAACAGAACTGGATTTTTTTTTTTTTTTTAAGATTTTATTTATTAGAGATCACGAGAAGGGGGAGTGGCAGGCAGAGGGAGCAGCAGACTCCCCGCTGAGCAGGGAGCCCGATGCGGGACTCGATCCTAGGACCCTGGGATCCTGACCTGAGCTGAAGGCAGATGCTTCACCGACTGAGCCACCCAGGTGCCCCTAACTGAAGTTTTATTAGAACTGTCCTTCACCACCATGATCCTAGAATGCCGCTTTAGTCCTTACTTAAGCAGTTGGCGTCTTTACGCCTTGGCGATTTCCCAGGCCTTTGATCAAGTCCTAATGGCCCAGTTGGCACAGTTAATGTGAAACATGCTCCCCGTGGCCCTCGGGGTGATGCAGCCAGAGCTGGTCTGGGTTGACCTGCCTCTTGGGTGGCAGCAGAAGTCTGCTTTCTTACCAGCCCTTTCCTTGGCTTCCATCCTCCTCTGAGCCACCTCGCTATAGTTTAAGGGCCCCGGTGAGGGGCTGGTGCTGAGGCCACCTCCGTGTCCTTTGAGCGGGCCCTGCTCTGAGTCCGCCTGTTGTGCTCATTTCTCAGGGCGCAGATTTATCCCACGTGTTCTGCACCCGGGAGGCCGCGCCTGTGATCAAGTCGTACAGCCCGGAGCTGATCGTTCACCCAGTTCTGTGAGTGGGGCTGCTCGGGGTGCTTTGCTTGCACCCGGGCTCCTCGGCCACGGGGCCTTCTTGTGGGCTCGGAGTCCCTCTGTGGAGCGGCTGCTGTACTAGGAGGTGGTAGGCGGGTGCTGTCAGAAGGAGGCTGTAAGGAGCCCACTGGCCAGAAGACAAGCGGCCATGAGTGTACGGCATGGGAGAGGTCTGGGCCCCCGGGGCGCTATGCCCCCCGGCTGCCCGGTGTTCCGTCAGAAATGGCTGAAGCTTCCTAACAGAGGTCTTGGCCTTGCTGCAGCTGTGCTGCCCACGGCGATAACGAGGGGCCTGTCGAGCAGGCACGGGCCGTTCCTCGTTCAGCAGGTGCTTCCACTGGCTTCCACGGGGACGACATTGAACCAAGCAGGCAGAACACCTGCTCCCGTGCAGCCCCCTTTCTAGGGCAGCCCTGTGTCCTAGAGCTTTCTGCAGTGGTGAACGCGTTCTCGGTGCTGTCCAGATCCGTGGCTGCTGAGCACCTGAGATGTGGCCGGTGGGACTTAGAAGCTGAATTAAAGCATCGCCACGTGTGGCTGGTGTCTGCCATATCGGGGAGCATAGCTCCGGAGACGGACAAGCAAGAGAGGAGGATGTCAGAGGGTGATGAGGACCACGCAGAGGGGCAGGGCAGGAGACAGGGAATGCCAGCTGCGTGGGCAGCATGCGTGCCACACATCACGTGTGCACGCGCGTTGCCCGTGTGCAGTTTTCACTAGGGTAATGGTGGGCAGGGGCCCAGAGAGTGGCGCTAAGGTAGGGACCTGTAGACCTGGGGAAGGGCTGTTGCCGCAGTTCAAGCCAAGGAGTTTTGGGGAGCACTGGGGACTCAGGGCGGGTGACCCGAGAGGTTCAGGGCCAAGCTGTGCAGGTAGGTCATGGGGGTCATCCTAGGGGTTTCGGCTTTCACGTAAATGAGGAAAAGGGAGAAGGGATGTGCTAGAGCCCTTGAGCAGGGGAGGAATGGATCCAATGTACATTTTAAAGACTTAGCTGGCTGCTGTGGAGAATGAGCTTTTGGGGCCCAGGGTGGGAGCAGGGGTTGCATGAGAAGGGGGTTGTCAGGGTCCTAGTGAGTAGAAGTAGGAGAGGGGGTCACATTCTAGGTTCATTTGAAAGTGCAGCCCCAGGATCTGCTGGCAGGTGGGATATGGGGTAGAAGGAAAAGATGAGAGTCCTGGAGGCCACTCTGGGTTTGATCCAAGCTAGTTGTCACTTGACAAGGTGGGGAACGTGGGGGAGCAGGTTTGGTGGGGGTGACCATCAGGAGCTGACTTTTGGATGTGTTTTCACTTGCCTGTTGGACATCCAAGCAGCATTGCTGTGATGTGTCGGACAAGAGTGAGGTGGTCAGGGAAGGTGTAGATCTGGGGGTATTAACGTGGGAGGTGTTTAAAGCCGGGAGACGAGGATGAGGCTACGCAGGGGTGCGTGTCAGCAGGGACAGCCCAGTGCCCAACAGCTGGGAGCACAGCGTGGGCAGGAATGGGGGAGGAGGGGTATTCTGGAGAACCGTTGGCACTCTTCTGGAAGGGCCTTTGTCCCTGCAGTCCGTCAGACACGGAGACTAAGCACAGGTGGGCTTGTTGGGGGCAAAGCCTCACAAAGTGGGTTCTAAGAGTGAGGAGCGAGATGGGTGGGAAGGTGGTGTGGTGAAGTGACACAATCCCGTACAGCTTGCAGGTCCTATTCTCAGTGACAGGGTTCCCAGGTGCCCCTTTGAGTGCATAAAGTACCCCTGTGTGATGGAAACAAACTGGTTCGTTCTAGAGGGTGAAGACCATTTTGAAAGTAGCCAGAATGTCTCATTGTAGCTTTGTTCAGATGCTGAAAGCTAGATTTCTACCTTGGGGTTGAAAGGATGAGCCCGATGGAGTTGACGGGGGAGGTATGGCTAGATGCAGGCTGGGGTCCTGGCCTGGGTCCTGCAACAGGAGAAGGACCTGGGGAAATCCAGAAAAATGTGCAGGCTCCCTAGCCAGTAAGTGCAAATCAGACTGAGCTGCTCTGGCCTCACTTTCTCCATGCAGCGACAGCCCCAGCGCCGTTCAGCACGTGGAGGAGTGGCTGCCCCGGCTGCACGTCCTGGTCGTGGGACCCGGCCTGGGGCGAGATGATACTCTTCTCGAAAACGTTAAGGTAAATGTAGAGAATTATTGAACATGCCTCTCCTCATAGACTCAGCTCGTGGAGTCAGAAGAGAAGTGTTTTCTTGGAGTTTGTGTTGTTCAGTGTTTCGGAGCCTCCTGATGGGAAAATTAGGATGGTTTGGGGGAGAGAGGAGGCACTAGGCAGAGAGAAGAATGACCCTAAAACAGACCAGACCAGACAGAAGGAGTCTCCTGCTCTCGGGGCCTCAGCTTGTCATACTGCAGCGGGCGGGGGAGGGGGGCGTTCCCTGGGACCGCCTGGGGCTCGGGGGTCTCCCCTCTGGAATGAGAAGTGTGGTGATGGGCGCCTGGGGGGTAGGGACAGCCACTCAGCCCTCTCACAAAGAGCCGAGAGAACAGGGGTGCCGAACGAACCAGCAGTTCATTTGGGACAAGTAATTGGAGAGCCAGTCCCGGACAGTCGAGCCGTGACCCTCGGTGACCCGCTGCACAGTCTGAGCGGCCCTGGGTCGGGGCCGCCGGGAGCCAGCGTGGGGCACGTCACACGCAGGCAGCGTCGTCGATCTCGACCACTTGCCGAGAAGTAGGAGTAGACTCTAACTGCGGGGCGCAAGAGCCTTTGGTTCGCGTGAGGTGAGGGGCAGATCCGAGTGGGGAAGCCCGTGTGTAGACGGGTCTGCCGTGCACGGTGTCCGGATGTGGCGGCCCTGCGCGGCTGGCGGGGCTGTGATGGCCTCTCCCGGTGGTTTGTCTCTGGGAAGAGAGGCCAGTGAGGGCGCCTGCCAGGGTGGGGAGGACCATCGGCATGATGGGCTTCGTGACCTTTGTGACTTGTCCGTTAACCTCTGGCCCCACTTGGTCACGACAGAGTGCAGCTCACAACGTTCTCTGGCCTCGTTGTCCTCCTCTCGTGCTCGTGGTCCCCGATTCTCACATCATGCTGCTGTTTCTCGCTTACGTACTTGGGAGACACCCACGTGCTGTTGGTGTAGACGTGTCTGACTTCTGTGGGAGCAGCCTTGGGGTTCGGCTGCTGCTTCCTCAGGAGAGCTGTTCGTGTAGGCTGTTGGGGACCACACTGCAGCCTGAACGCGTGTTCCCCCCAGATCCACGTGTTGGAAGCCTCACCCCCAAGGTGAAGTGTCAGGAAGTGAGGCCTTGGAGGGGGGTGGTTGGGTCGTGAGGGTGGAGCAGCCTCCTGAATGGGACTCATGCCCTTATAAAGGAGCCCCCAGAGCTCCCTTCCCCTTCCACCAGGTGAGAACACGGTGAGTGATCTGTGACCTGTAGGAGACCCTCCCCCGGCACCCCCATCTTGGACTTGTAGCTTTCAGAACTGTGAGGAGTGCATTCCTTGTTTTTCCAAGCCACCCAGCATGTGGCATTTGTCACGGCAGCTCGAGCGGACTCCGCATGGTCTGATGGCGATTTGCATCAGGAAGCCACTTGTCAGGGTGTCTCTGGAACAGAACCGCAAACCAAGACGCCCTCTCGGCTTCCATGGTGAGCTGCAGGCCCCGAGCCTGCTCTGCCGTGGCAGCGTGGCTTTCTGTGCCGTCCACCTGACCCCTAGGCGTGCCCACCTCCGAGCAGCTGCCACGCCGGGCATGGACGCCTCACCCTCACCCACGTCTCCCTGAGCTCCCCGAGTGTTGGCCGCTTCATTCCTCAGTAGAGGATTTCTTTTTTTTTTTTTTTTTAAGATTTTATTTATTTATTTGAGAGAGAGAAACAGCATGAGAGGGGATAGGGTCAGAGGGAGAAGCAGGCTCCCTGCTGAGCCGGGAGCCCGATGTGAGACTCGATCCCAGGACTCCGGGATCATGACCTGAGCCGAAGGCAGTCGCTTAACCAACTGAGCCACCCAGGTGCCCAGCAGAGGATTTCATGTGCAGAGAAAACTTAAGATCAGTGATGAGAAATGAACTTATTTTTGAAACAACGATTTAAATGAGTGGGAAAACGTGCTTGGATTTTACCAGAATTCCTTGTATTTTTCTCCCTTGGGACAAATACGCGTGCCAGGGCCACACCCAGCCCTGGCCGGAGGACCCGAGACGGGCCGTGCACCTTCCTCATCCGCTCGGCTCTGTTTTCCTTCTCATGTTCTACTGGGTTATTGCGCTTGGTACAGTCTGTGACTTGTACTCACATTGGGTGCGTTTTCCTTGTGCTTTCTGTTGCTACACTCCGTTCCCACCAAGCCCTCCTGTTGGTGCTGGTGTTCTCCCCATTTTACAAAGGAAGGAGCCCGGACGCCGTCTGCTTCCCGCTCGCTGCCTCCTCCATAGCAGACACTTTAGTAGATGTTTCCTGAACAAATGCATTATCTGGTGCAATCCTGAAAACAGCCCTATTAGATTTCTCTCCTTATCCTCTTTTTTTTTTTTTTTTTTAAGATTTTACTTCACAGAGCACAAGCAGGGGCAGTGGGCCTAGAGAGAGAAGCAGGCTTCCTGCTGAGCAGGGAGCCCGATGTGGGGCTCGATCCCAGCACCTGAGATCATGACCTGAGCCGAAGGCAGACGCTTAACGACCGAGCCACCCAGGCGCCCCATTATCCTCCTTTTTCTGATGAGGAAATTAAATTGGAGAAATTAAATTACACCCCTGAAGTGGCCATGTCGTAAATTGCTGAGTTCTTAATTTCAGTTTCAGAGTTTTTACAGCCACACAATTCACACATTTAAAGCGTCCAATTCTGTGGTTTCTTCTTTTTTTTTTTTTTTAAAGATTTTATTTATTTGACAGAGAGGGAACACAAGCAGGGGCAGAGGGAGAGGGAGAAGCAGGGATCCCGATGCAGGGCTCGATCCCAGGACCCTGGAATCATGACCTGAGCCGAAGGCAGACGCTTAACAACTGAGCCACCCAGGCGCCCCCAATTCCGTGGTTTCTAAGTACATTCACAGTTGTCCAGCCACTACCATGATCAGTTTTAGAACATTCTCATCCTCCCAAAAAGAAACCCCACATCTATCAGCAACTGCTCCCTTTTCCTCTCAAACTCCCCAGAGCCTGGCATCCACTCCTCCACCTGCGGTCTGTGGATTTGCCGATTCCTGACCTTTCAGGGCGACGCGGTCTTACAGGACGCGGTGCTCGTGACCAGCTGTGTTCACTCAGCAGCATCTCGGGGCTCGCGTGCGCAGGGTGGGTCAGTGCTCCGCTCCTCTCCTTGCTGTTGGGTGTTCCCTTGTGCGGGTGGAGCGCGGTTCGGTTACCCATCACCTGAAGGACGATTGGGTGGCTTCCGCTCTGGGCTGTTGTGAGCAGTTCCGCTCCGAATCTTCATGTACAGACTTCGGTGATAACCCCGCTTCACATTTGGAGGAACTCCTGTTTGCTGCACTTTTTTTTTTTTTAAGCATGAATTTTTAATTCTGATCAAGTCCTGTCTTTTGAGAGCTTTGTTTTAACTCTTATATGTAGATCTGTGGTCTATTTTGAGTAAATTTTCATGTCTGGTCTACGGAGTGGATATTCCGTTCCAGCACCGCTCCACTGGTATCTGGGCAGCCTTGTTGAAAGTCTGGACAGAAAGGCAGTGGTGTATTTTGGGGCTCTCGTCTCTGTTCATGGATTTGTATGGCTGTCCCTGTGCGGCGACCCCCAGTCCTGATGGCAGCGGCTGTGATCCCACCAGCATTGTTCGCGTCCAGAGTATTTGGGCTGCTGGGGGTCCCGTGATGCCCACAGGAGTTTTAGGGCCGGAGGAGGCAGCGGGGATTCTGACGGGGAACATGCTGGACGTGTAGATGAGCTGGGGGGAGGGCTTGCTGCTGCTGGCGGTACTCAGTCCTCCACGTTATACGCTGGTTTTGACCTGCAGTTTCTGGATCTAGTATGTGGGCTCTTGACTAACTCCCTTCATGCTCTTCATGCTCCTTTGTAGCTTGCTCCTGTGTAATAAGTCCTGGAGGCTTTTCCCGGATAGATTGTGTACCTGGTCCTCGGTGTTTTTAATGGCTATATCACTATATACAGTATTTAACTAGTTCAGTTAGGTGGTGTACAGCTTTTTCTTAACGTGGTAGTGATGTCTCAAACATGTCTGCGCCTATATTTGTCCAACTCTTCTGGGTGTGTCCTTCAGGATAAATGCTTGGGGGGTGTATGGCCAGGTGGTGGTGGCTGCAGCAGCCCCCTCGCCCCCACAGGGCTGCCCTTGCCGGGCCTCTGCTCCGGGGTCCCCCCCCCCGGGTGCCACTGTCCCACGCGGGAGCGCCCCCTGATTGACTGTAGCTGGACTTACTGCCGGACACACGGGGCCGCTGCTCTGCCGGCACCCAGCCTCTTCTGACCTGTGGGGGTGCGGCTGCTTCCCTCCTTTGCTGTCCATCCCGTAGGTGAGGTTGGCGGTGGTGATGCCGGCAGGTGGCCTCCCCTGCAGCCGCCATTTGTGGCCCGCCAGCTCCCTTGCCAAGAACTGGGTACCTCTTTAGAGTTGGTATTTCTCATCCGCATACAAACTTCAAAGTATTATACGAGGGGCGCCTGGGTGGCTCAGTCGGTGAAGCCTCTGCCTTCGGCTCAGGTCATGATCTCAGGTGCTGGGATCGAGCCCCACATTGGGCTCCCTGCTCAGTGAGGAGCCTGCTTCTCCCTCTCCCACTCCCCCTGCTTAAGTGCTCACGAGCACGCGCGCTGTCTCTGACAATTAAAATCTTAAAAAAATATATATATATATATCATTTGAGACATTATCCTCATTTTATAGACCAGAAAATGGAGTTTCAGAGAAGTAAAGTGATTTTCTTCAAGTTCACACGACTCTGAGTCTTTTGGACTGTGAGTCCATGTCCTTCAGTCCCAGCAGCTTCGCTGGGGTCCAGAGCTGCGACCTGGTGATGTCCTGCTCGCTCGGTCGCTGTCTGTGGACTCGTCTCACTTGGAGCCTCAGTCAGAAGCTGTCTCACAAAGAGGTCAACACTTCTTTAAGACGAGGACTCAGGGCCATTAGAGCAGCCTTCCCTTGTCCAGTATTCATTTGCTGGTTCCTTGGCTTCTCAGAACTCTTGTGGCCAGAAGGCACTTCCTAGGGAGTCCGTGGTGTCCGCGGGGGGTGGGCCCTGGAAATGATGGCGGACGTCTGTCTCCGTCTGCTGGGGCCGCCTCGGCAGAACACCGCAGGCGGGAGCTTAAACCGCAGACGTCGGTTTTCTTCCAGTCCTGGAGGATGTCCACGAGCAAAGTGTCAGCAGGTTTGGTTTCTTCCTGAGGCCTCTGTCCTTGGCTGGTAGATGGCCGGCTGCCTGCCCACTGTGTCCCCATCCGGTTGTCTCCATGTTGTCTGTGAGCTGGTCTCCTCTTGTAAGGACACAGGCATCCTGGAGTGGGGTTCTTGCTTCACCGTCCTCGATGTTTTCTACTCTCAAGTGTGTGTTTCGGGGGGAGGTGGTTGTTCCATGCTATTGCAACGTGTCATCTTGTAAAATACTGGTTCATAATAAGCGACCGTATGCATGTTGATCGTAGATAGATAATTTGGCAAAAAACCTCAGACTTTAGTATAACTTTTTCAGAGAGGTGATTCACTTTTATTATTGTCACTTATTTTAAAACAGAGTGTTAGAATGCATAAAAACTCGCGATTTGGGGGAATTCTGCTGACTTCAGATTTTTCATCTGGGAACCCTGAGGATTAATGTTGGGGGGACCCTTGGAGCCTCTAGCTTGGGGTCAGCCTCCATGGGCTCGCCTGGCCCAGCGCTGTGTACTGGGCTTCCCATGGACTCCTCTTTCCAGAGTCCCAGGGCCCCTGCCTTACAGGGGGGCTGCTGTCTGTTCATTTGGGTCTTTTTCTGCTTATTGCATGCATTTATCATTTCCTGTGTGTTTGTTGATGACCTGATGTTGCAGTTCATCAGGGTACTGCTTGCTTGGTCTTTTAATTCCACTGAGGGGTGATGGCCTTGTTGCTCAGCATATCTTTCTTTCCTTGCAGGGCATTTTAGAAGCAGCCAAGGCCAGGGACATCCCCGTCGTCATCGATGCAGTGAGTGTGACTCCTCTCCTGCCCCTTCTCCCAGCCAGGCCCCTAAGGCTGTGCTCTATGTACCTGTCCTTGTCTGTAGGACGGGCTGTGGCTGATCGCTCGGCACCCAGCCCTCCTCCAGGGCTACCGGAAGGCCGTTCTCACTCCCAACCACGTGGAATTCAACAGACTCTCTGAAGCTGTGGTGAGTTTGCTGACCACCCAAAAGATGGGGCGTAAGCCCTCCCCATTCTGAGGAGGGGTGAGAGATGGCTCTGCTTCTTCCCCAGCTGTCCCTGCAGAGGCGGACTTGCAGATGGCCAGCGAGGAGATGCATGTTTCCCACATGCTAACAGTGCTCTTCTTTCTCGGTGGTGCATGGAATGATGGGGATCTTCTCCCTCGTACATCTCTGACTGGGGGAGAGGTGGGGTGCTGGGCTCTGGGCGGAGCACTCCGTCCCTGTCCTGCGTTGCCTCGCCTGTGAACTGTGGGTCCTGAGAGCATCACTTCGTAGGGTCTGAGGACGAAACGAGATGATGAATGTAAACTCCCGAGTTCTTACGTAGTAAGCGTCCCGTAGATGTTAGTGCGTGATTCTTCAGAGTTGTCACCTCTGCAAACCTGTGAAACTCCAGCCTTGGGCAGGGTTCCCTAACTGTGACCCAAAGGTAGGGGGAGGGTACGTGAGCGGTGTTTGCGCATCCGCCCCAGGACTTTGCTGTCCAGCTCTTCTGGGCCTACCTCCCCCTAGTGGATGTGTTGTGCCTTTCCGTGCGTGGGGCTGGGGTTCTCGGCAGAGAGTGTGTGTGTGTATGTGCGTGTGCGTGTGTCTAAGAGTCAGGGTAGACAGGCAGGACGTACCCGTGATGGTGGGCTCCTTTCATGTGTCTGACAATGGCCTGGTCTGTGCTGTCCCACCTTGCAGCTGAGAGACCCTGGGGACGGCAGCGATCGAGAAGCTGTGCAGAGACTCAGCCAGGCCTTGGGGAATGTCACCGTGGTCCGGAAAGGGGAGCGGGACGTGATCTCGGACGGTGAACAGGGTGGGTAGCCGTGGGCTTCACTCATGTCACTCAGTGTGGTGGCGCTGGACACCAGCCCCTGGAAGACCACAGTCACGGCACACGCGGTCCTTTGTGTCACCCATGTTCCACACACGGGGGCTTCCCGATGAGCTTGGTTTTACTTCTCAGTTTTGCAAAGGGCGGGGAGCACGCCAAGCGTTCATCCTAGTTGATGTCCGGTGCGGCGGCTAGTTCTGTTGCCGTCTGCAGGAAGCCGTGTGGCGGGCTTGCGGTCCTACCGGCAGGTGGCGCTCTAGGGCCCCCGGCCTGCCTGCCAGCGCCGGGAGAGGCAGTTACCAGAATATTCCATGCATCTTGTTCTGCTTTAAGAAGGGCTGGAAATGAGGGAGCTGGGAGCTGCTGCGGGTGGAGGGGTCGCCAGGCGCTGGATGCGTGGCAGCTTCTGCCTCGTGCTCTCCCCGAGGCCTGCCGGCTGTCCAGTGGGAACAGCAGGGGGAGCTTAGGGCGGGTGTTTGTGACCGTCCGTGACCGTGAGGTGTCGAGCCTCCCTAGTGCCCCGCGGCCAGGCCCTCCCCTCATGTAGTCTGAGCAGGAGGCAGGGAGCGCACTCGTCGTGATAGGACGTCATACAGAATTGCTGTTGTGCTGTAGGCCCACTGACCGGGGAGCGGGAGGCTCGCTCGCACGCACGCCCCTGGACGACAGGAGACACCGAGGGAGTGCTCTCTGAGCGACCCGGAAACCTTTGGGGTTCATGTTGCTGGAAAGTGCTCTAGACTCGGGGATATGACCCCACGCTTCCCGAAGTGGCTGCTGGTTACATGGCATAGAAGGATGAGCGGCTGCCGGCTGGGTCTGCGCAGGGCACGCACCTCCTTGAAGATGGCGCGTGTCCCTGAGGAGCCGTGGGCAGCCCAGGCTCCAGGGGCCTGCGGCCCGAGGACCCCGGGTACCTGCGCGCCTCTCCCCATCTGCTCCGGCGGGCCCGAGTGGGACTGGTCTGCTCGCCGCTTGCGCTGCACAGGCAGGTGCTTCTGGGGCGGCCTGGGCCTGCTCTCCTGTAAACCGGGCCGCCTGGGTACTGTCGGGCACAGGCGAGCTCGTCCGATGGCCGTGCCCTCTTGCCCCGCAGTGCTCGAGTGTGTGCAGGAGGGCAGCAGCCGCAGGTGTGGTGGCCAGGGAGACCTGCTGTCGGGCGCCCTGGGCGTCCTGGTGCACTGGGCGCTGCTCGCCGGACCTGAGAAGACAAATGGGTATGTGACATCTTTGCTTGCCGCCCCCCGCCCGAGAGTTTTGAACCATGTGAGCCATTCAGGTTGCCCATACGTTTAACGTGTAGCCTCGTGAAACATCGGTGTCCCGTGGAAGCGATCCCAGGGCAGGGGTGCTCTTGCTCTGTGGGCTCCTGTCTTCTACACCTATCGTGGGACAGTGGTGGCCACCTGCGCTGGGGCGGGGTGTCCTTGGTCTGGAGCCCCCCCCACCTGTGAAGCCATGCAAGGCCATGGGGTGGTGGCACACCGGGAGGCAGGGAGCACCTGCCCGGCGTGTGTACACGTGGAAACAAAGCCCCGTGGGCATCTGGTGAGGGTGGCGGGAACCCACGTTCTCAGGTCTTCGGTAGTCCTCTCTGGGGCTGCAGATCACTATAAACCTCAACCATTGGGGCGGTGGGGGGGCCTGCCGTCTGACGCTCATCCCCCTCCAGGTCCAGCCCTCTTCTCCTGGCTGCCATGGGCGCGTGCTCTCTCACGAGGCAGTGCAGCCACCAGGCCTTCCAGAAGCACGGCCGCTCCACCACCACCACCGACATGATCGCGGAGGTCGGGCCTGCTTTCCACAGACTCTTTGAAACCTGAGCCGAGGCACCGGGAAGCGAGCAGCACGTGGACGGGGAGGCTGCATTTGTCCAGGAACCCACACGCTGTGTCCCAGTCCTCGGGGTAGCAGAGCAGTGTGGTCCGTGGGTGGGTTTTTGGCTACATGTGGACCTGGAGATGTTATAGTGACACCAAACCAAATATCCCTGAACTTTTCTTAGCTGCTCAGCAGGAAACGAGCCGCTGAGCTTTGTGCGCTCCAGGATCACAGGCCCTCTGGGCTCATTCGTCCCTCTCCTCCTCTCTACCCATGTGTTTCCCCTCACAGGGATCCCGTCGATCCTGTTTAAAAAGCCTCTTGTAGCTATTTTGAACACTGATTAGGTTGAAATTGGGCAGAAATAGTAAGCATTGGTGGTTGTGCTTAACTGAAATATTTCAGAAGAATCAGTGATTGGTTTTTTGGAGGATGAGCCCAGAGCACGCGGGTGGGGCTCTGGGATACCCACGGCTCTGCACTCTCCTCCTCCTCATGCACGCACCCAAGTCCGTGGTGGCAGGAAGCATGCCCGGGGGAGTCGCGGAGCCCTCGTTTGGGATGTGGCACATCCGTGTGCTCTCGGGAGGAGGCAGATAAAGCTGGACATTTGGAGGGCACCCGGGTGGGGGGACTGAACATCGTCATTGAAAGCGGCTGTGTCCTCAGGAATAGATTCCGTTAAAGAAGTTCTGTCTGCGAGATGCCCTGTTAGCCTCTGGTTGGCTTCTGCATGGTGCTTTGGGTGGATGGTTTTCTCTGCGGCCAGAGAGCTGCTTCTCCGGTGTCTTTCTCCCTAGGGTTGGTTCCTGCACCTGTGAGTACTTCCGTAGGTTTCACGATGCTTTCTACAAGGACCGGACCCGTGTGGATCCTTTATGTCCCTCTTGGCTGATGCTCTGTGATTCAGACCCCCCGCCCCCACCCGATCCTACTTTAAAACCAGATTTCTTAAAATGTTTGCTCTCTTGTTTTATATGTAATTGAGAAGCGTCACTTTTTTCTTTTGGGAAATTACATCTAAATCCTGGTAACCATTAAAAGGCAAATCTGGTTTATTTCAGTGTGGAGTTTTCTATTTTTTTCTTACAGAGCCCAAACCCACCTTTCAGCTTTCCTGTCAGCAGCAAGATAAACAAGTAACAGCCTATTTGTCAGTTACAGTTCTCACCAGTGCCTACCCACCTTGTTACAATGTAGTCGTGGTCCTTTCGGTCCACAGAAGGTAAAATTCAGGAGTCACAGAACTATTTTTATGTTTTCGATCTGAGTACAGATCCTCTTGCTCAAATGGGAATGAGTACATTCAAGTAGTCAGTGGCAGATTTAACAGTAACCCATATGGACCCACTAGCTCCAGCTAAGGACATGCTTTTACCCTGAGACCAAGATCACAGAGCACGGAAGTACGCTGGGGTGGCCAGGTTCGGCATCTGGCCATCAGGGGACAGTAATCCCCCTGTACTGAAGGGACCCGGTTTGGGTGTCCTCATCAAGGGCCTACCTGCCAGGTGGGATCTTTGCGCGAGCTGGGTCACTGTCAGCAGGTCCATTTCTGAGCGGGTTTCCTTGCCTGTAGACTGGGACACCAGTGCCTTTTGGGATCCTGAAGGTTGGTGACCAGGGGATGCGGCTGGGGAGCGTCCCCACCGTGCCCAGCATGCACTCGGCCGCTGCGCCCGCAGGGCGTGCCCACCAACAGTGCCGGACCTAGGGCAGCCTGGCCAGGGATGGAGAGCGGGTGTGGGCCGCGTGGTGTGGGCGCCGGTTCTGCCCCCTGCTCTGCAGGCTATGCTCACACCTGGGTCTTGCTCTCACTGGTGCGTCCACCACACGGTGGTTTTCTATGGTGGACACATTACTTTTGTAACAAATAAATGTAGGAAGACCACCTCCCCTCTGTGGGGGAGGGCTGCCCTGCTTGGGGTCCTCGTCCCTAGTTCGGCACTGCCCCGGACCCCCTGTAGGACTTACATCCTCCGCCCAGGGCTCACGGTCCTCCCGTGACGGCAGCCCGGGGCCCAGGGGCCAGCATCAGGACCAGTGTTGGCGCGTGAAGAATCCACTTCTCAGGCGCATGGTATCGGTTGGATTGACTTTAATGGTGACTGAGCAGCCACAACGGGAAACTTTCCTGTAAGCACAGGATGGTGCTGGGGGCCGTCAGCTCCCCGGTCTGGGGCCTCCTGTCCTCTGATCCAGCAGCTCCCACGTGGATGTGCTGCTCCTGTCCTGGGGAGGAAGCACCAGGGGAAAGCGGGCCAGTCAGGGCTCGGTGCCCGCCCGGTGCCTCCACACGGCCCTCCTGACGGCACTGGGGTCGGGGGCTCGGGACGTCCGGGCTCTGCCCGGTCCACGTTTGTGCGCCGCCGCCCGGTTTGCACAGTACGTCGGGGTGACGGTGCCCAGCGGCTCACCTTGATGCTGATGCCGTGGGCGACGAGGTCCCGGCGCAGAGCGTCACACGCCTCCAGCAGGGGCTGTGTGTCCAGCAGCTGCTGCCGTCGGCCCTCCCTGGTGGCCGCTCCTGTGGCCAGGGCGAACTGCCGGACCTGCAGCCGGAACTGGACCAGCTGTTCCACCACGCTGTGCAGAGTGGCCCGGCTGCCGTCCCCTGAAACAGACTACACCAGGCAGAGCGGCGCCGTCAGCAGGGCCCTGGTAGCTGCCCAACGGTGGGGCCCAGCTGGGAGGGGGCGCGGGGGAGGGGGGGCTCGGTGCCAAGCTGACCCAGCGCACGTCCTCCCCAGGGGTCTCCTGGCCTGCACGTCCTGGTCACCAGGCAGAGCTCCCCAACGCCGCCGGCAGGTGCAGACCCAGGGCTCCCCTGTCCGCGTCCTCGGGAGCAGTCTCCATGAGGCTGACCTGGCTGGGCAGCCCTCCTCCCATCCCACAGACACACTACCGTCTCAGGTGGGGTCTTTATCAGCCGGCTCCCTAGGCAGAGTCTGGGAGCGCAAGCCAATGCTGACTCCTGAAACCGAGTCTGTTCTCTGACCAAACACGCAAAGCAACGTCCGCCTCGCGTGTAGTTCGCACACACGTACGCTCTCACTGCCTGTTCACAGACTGACCGTCTCCACGGCCAGCCGGAGGGCTCAGTGGATCAGGCCCTCTGCGACCTACACGACTTCTCCTTCCTTATAGGGAGGGGATCCTAGTGCCTGTCTGTAGAAACAACACATCCTACAACTCGGGGTCAGGCTTCTCAAACCTACAGAATCCTCGGTTACTGCTTCCATGATAAAGGACCGTGTTTATGGTCACAAAGACATGAGCCCAAAGCGGGATCCAGTGTCCGCCGTCGAGGAGGGGGAGGTGAGCGAGCAGTTTCTGACAAGGGCCAGGCACCACGCGGCCTCCACAGCACCATCTGGGAAGAGTGAGTGGTCCCAGCACACGGATGATGGAGCCCAGACCTTTCCATGTTTACGACCTGCTCACCGAGTGTCTAGAAGGGGCCTCACAGTGGAGCAGGGCGGGGAGGGTGCTGGGGAGGAGCGGGGCCCCGGGGAGAGGAGGGGCGTCGTGCGGGAGGCTGGCCGGGGAGTGGGGGGATGGCCCAGACCCCGCCACGGGAGACAGCGAGGGGCTCGGCCGGAAAGTGTCCTACCGTGCACCCAGCTGCACTCTGAGTCCCAGAAGAGACAAGGGAAAAGAACGTGTGCAGACGGAGAGCACGCGGTCTGCAGCCAAGCGGGGCCACGGGTTCTGCTCGGAATCCCGCGTCAGATAATAAGACACTAGCTCTGAGCCTGTTTGCTTTTTCAGGAACGTATTTTAGGCATGTAAGTAAATTCAAGAAATTGTCCATTAAAATGAACATAAAAGGGGAGGAGACAGTGGGGACTACACAGAGGCGCCCTCCCCCAGGCGAGGACTGAGAAGGGCAGGGCGTACCTGTCTGTCCGCCAGAGAAATCCCGACGGTCTCGAAGAACTGTTCGACGTAGGACACGATGGAGCCAAACACGGCAGGACTCCTGGGACCGCCAGGTTCCTGTGACAGATCACCCAGAGGAGGTGCGTGAGGAGCCAAGGAAACGACGAAAAAGACATGGACGCAGCCGGTCGCTGCTCCCGTCGCTGGGCAGGGACGGCCCTGGCGGGGCCCTCACTGGCACGCCACGGAAGCCTGCGCCTCTGTCTGCCCATCTGTGAGACGGCGATCTGCTAGGGCCTGCGTGCTGGTGTCCCCAGATCCAGATGCTGACACCTGACCCCCCGTGCGACGGTGTCGCGGGCGGGTCTCTGGGAGGTCACTGGCGCACGCACGGAGACCCGTCAACAGGACTGGCGCCAAGCCCAGAGCAGGGCCGGGCTGCGTGGGCAGTGGGGTCCACCCACGGCTTCCCCCCAAGTCCTACTTCACGTGCCAGCAAGCTCAGCTTCCACAGAGTCCCCTGAGCAAACGGGCGGATGCCGCCTGTCCGTGTGCAGGACCTCCCTGCTCTGGGGGGGGGGGGCCCGGAGGCCACCGCAGGGAGCTGGCAGGGCGGCGGCTGTGCCGACCCGAGGAGGGAGCCCCCACCACACCACCCGGCCTACAGCCCCTCTGTAGGGGGACGCACCTCAGCGGGCGCCGTCAGCTGTCTGTTCCCGTGGTGGATGAGGTCCATGACGGCGTCCACCGCCGCGGGCGTGTCGAAGTCGTCCGCCAGGGCGGCCTTCACGGCCTGCTGGGCATGGCGGAGCCTGGGAGAGACACGGTGCTCCTCAGCCCCTGGACCGGCCCGGCCCCCCAGCACAGAAGTGACTGTGAGTTCGCCCCCCGCCCTCCTAGGCCGGCCTCACACCCGCTGACAGTCCTGACGGGGTAAGATCAGCGCGGCAGCGTCCCGCACCCCCGAGTCCAGGGGACGCCCCTAACCCCGGTCTGAGCACACCCCGTGCACCCGCAGCGGGTTCCAGATGCAGCGCTGAGAAGTAAGGGTCACACGACAGCATGCGGCGTGGTCAGCTGTCTGCATTACGCACCACGATGTGGCCCCTCCCCAGGGGCACGTAGGCAGGACACCTGCTCCCAGGACGACGGCCCGGCCTCCCTGAGGGGGAGGGTGGCCGCTCATGCCCCGCCCCCACCCCCGTGTGAGCTGCACCTGCGCGCGGACAGCCTGAGCCTCTGAGCAGCGGGCCTGCCGGGCGCGGGGTCCGGGGACCCTGGGGCCACGTCAGGCCTAGGACACGGCCCCCATCGGGCTCTGAGTGTGTTCTGCTTCCCGCACCGGGCTGCGGCCTCTCCACGTCCTTCCCTCTGCTGCTGGAGCCCCGCCCCCCGCCCGCCAGCACGCTCTCCCCACCTCCTTTCCTTCCCCAGCCATGGCAAGGACACTCCGGTCCCCTCAGTCCTCCCTCCTGCACGCCTGCTGCTTCAGACACTGAAGCTTTGTCTCCAAGACTAGCTCCCCACTGCCCACCATCACTGGTCTTCACCCCACTTCCTGCAGACTCCCCGATTTCCAGGCATGGGGAAGGATTGGGCTCCTACCCGTGGAGCAAGGTGACCAGAGCCTCTGCATCGCTCACCGACAAACGCCAGTGAGCGCCTGTCCAGGCACGGGTGTGACCCCCCGCCCCTCACAGCCACCCGCACACAGGGCATCCTCGTCTCTCCCCAACAGGACCACCGACTCGCCCGAGGCACCTCCTGCACCAGCAGCCCCAGGGGACTTCAGCCTCCGAAAGCCTCTCCCGTCTCAGGCAGCCCCACGTCTGGCGCCCGCGACCCTCGGGTGGATGCTGGGAGGGTACCTACCTCTCCCACAGCACATCGTCCCTGATGGGGCCGCATACCAGCTGCCCCTTCATGTAGGCCCGGGCGTCCTCCACAAACGCGGCCGCCGCCAGGAGGAGGTGCTTGGCCTCGAGCATGGTGCCGTCACTGTAGTCGATGGCTGTGGAGGGGACGCGGGAGGCACTCTGCAGGCCTGGCGCTTCTCAGCCAGAAGCCAAGCAGCGACGCAGGACACCTGCTCCCCCGCCCCACTCGGATCATGAGGGTCTATCCTGACCCGGCCTCAGCACCATTCCCAAAATGCTTTGGCCAAGGGGTTCACTCCTGCTGAGACAGGTGACTCTGGGAGGCGGGAGAGACCCCTGGGCCCTACACCACCTCTTGGGAGACCAGCCAACGGTGGGGACTTAGGGCTCTGTATTCCAGCACAGGGAGCGAGGACAGGCTCTCAAACTCAGTGCTTTACAGCATGTTGAGAACATGCCCTCCACCCGGGCCCCGCGTCCAGACCCACACAGAGGAGAGCTGGGGCCCACTGGAAAACCCATGGCCTCCAAGAGACAAGCTTCTGGAACCTTCTGGCTGGGAGCTGGGATTATGCTTCCTAATAGTGCATCCTCCGGCTTCCTTTCAGGCATTAGCCCGTGTTCAGCCATTCCCCAAGCGCTGTCAGAGGGCTCTTCCCTGAGCCGCCTGAGTGCGCACGGGCCTCACGTCTCGCTCACCTGACCTGTAGCTGCTCCGCATGCAGAAGAGCCGGAAGACATCAGGGGAAAACATCTTCAGAAAGTCCTAAGAGGGAGAGATCAGGGAGAAATGGGAAATCAGAGTACGTACGACAACTGCGTGAGCTGATCTGGCATATCAAGCCATCAGGAATTTTTACGAAAAGCTTTGTTTTGTTTCCAGACTATTAGCGCACCCCCACCCCATGTTCCCACAGGGTCTTCCCTGTTCAGTCAATGTCTGTGGGAAAGGCTGGCTGGGGGCAAACCTGGCTCTGCGCTGATGCAGGGAGTCTGCGCTGTTGTCCTCGGGAGCCCCCTCCCACGACGCGGTGGCCAAGCGAGGGAAGGGTGCAGGGGGGGTGCCCAGCTCCTGGGCCTGTGTCAGCGCTAAGATGAAGCAGGGCCCAAGCTCAGGTTTCTTGAAGAACACACCACCACCTCTGATTCAACATCAGTGAGAACCTGTCCTTGAACGGATGACTTCCCGAACGTCTACGCAAAGAAGCGTATCCCTTCTCTATGAGGAGGAGTAACCGGGGAAACCGGGCAGAAGTTGTTCAAACAGCATGAAACTCAACAAATTTCCATGTGGTGGCTGCAGCAAGACGCGCTCAGTGACCTTCCGGGGTGAGGGGGGAAGGGGGACAGACGGCCTCCGCGGGGCACTGCTCGGCCTGCCAGGGACGAGCTCGGACACGGCCCACGGCGGCACCGAGGACAAGCCGGCTCCAGCAGGACCATCTGACAACGTGGAGTTTAGGTCAAAACCCGAAACCATCCTGTCCCTTTGTCGTGGATTCTCTGTGAGCAAAAGGACGTTCTCAGCCCTTCTCCTGTGAACCCGCTCCGTGTCTAGCAGTTACTTCTGGCCTCCCTCAGCAACAGTGACCCAGTGGGTGACAGCTGGAGGACACCGTGGCCCGGACCCCGCACCAGGACCGGCAGGTGGCCCCCTGGGAGCAGGTGCGCTGACAGCCTTCCTGGGGAAGGACGAGCAGACACACTTCAAATGCAGTGTAGTTACTACACCACAAACAGTGTAAGCAGACAGAACACGAACCCTGTAGCAGACCTCATCGCTCACAGACGGCTAGGGTCTAACATGTTCGAACAGCGTGTCCCCTACCCCGGTGTCAGAGACGAGGCTCAGAGAACGGAAAACCTGTCCCCGCAGCGCCAGGGGCTCCATCCCAGCTCGCAGCTCTGTGCTGCTGTCTGTGCTTAGTCCTCCTTGGGTCTTACTTGCTAGTTCACTTCCCCACTGTGGTACTTCCGAGGTCCTCCCAGTTCTCAGGCCCACGAATGGTGCTTCTCTGAGCAGTTACGTGCACAGGCTTCCTGTGCCTGGGCCACGCCGTGCAGCAGGACCTGGGGGCCACGGCTTCCGGGTGCGGCTCTGCTCCGCTGGACCTGAGTGCTGGTCTGGGTTTACGCCTGGAACGCAGGGGCACGTGGACGGCCGCTCACCAGCACGCACAGGGCCTTCCGGCCACCCTCTTTGCCTTTTTCCCGTACGTCCAAATAGTTTCTTTAGAATTCCTTCGGGGAAGCGCAGACTCAGCTGCTTTATAGCTTGTTACAAGTTGCTTTCCTGCAAGCACGTATCAGGGGACCAGTCCCCAACCGCCACACCTCCTTTCCTGTGCTGTTTGGTTTTTTTAATTGCTGTTTTGCTCGTGTTGCTTTTTTCATAAGTTTTTGCCAGATGTTTGGTGTGTAGGAGTCCGGAGTCAGTGGGGAGCTGTTTCCAGCAAGGCTGAGCGGTGCCTTTCACAGGTCGGCTGTAGACCGCTCATCCGCCAGAGAAACAGATACCGCGCCACGTTCTCCAAACCTGTGCTTTCTTTGAACTGGACACCTTTTCCTTCTCTATTGCCTTTCTGCTCGTATTTGTGCATTCGGTTAAAAAATTTAAAGTGGTATGGCTGTTTTCTGTCCACTGAAGCACTCTGATCTTTCTAAAAAAGAGAATCTCTCTTCCATTTTAGTATTTTCTGGGTGGCTACATTCTCTATTTCACTCCTAAACCCTATTTCACTCCATTTAAACTCCATTTAAAATCCTAAAAGGATTTTAGGGTTTTATTTTTTAATTTTTTATTTATTTTTTTAAAGATTTTATTTATTTGACAGAGACACCACGAGAGAGGGAACACAAGCAGGGGGAGTGGGAGAAGGAGAAGCAGGCTCCTGGCCGAGCAGGGAGCCCTATGCGGGGCTCGATCCCAGGACCCTGGGATCATGACCTGAGCCGAAGGCAGATGCTTAACGACTGAGCCACCCAGGCGCCCCTAGGGTTTTATTTTAAAGGGTTTTTCCTCCCAGTCAGAATATGTACTCATTCAGATTAACCTCAATGTGTATTCAGAAATCTAAGGTACTAGTTCTCCACAGCCCAGCAACAGGACAAGATGTTTCTTCTCACCACCGTGGGGGGCTCCCGTGAAGGAGTTACAGTACCACAAGGAGAAATCTGTGATCTAGTGTTTCTACAGCATCTGGTCCCTGGGAGCCAACTGCTGGTAATAACAGAATGAAAGGACAACCACATCCAACTACTGTCCTGTTACCACTTGCCGAGCACTGGGTTTATCTTGACTGCTGGCCGCTGGTTCTGGGTGTACACAGGGTGACATCCAACAAAACGGAAAGGTGGGCTACGGACCCAGAGAAAGCATTCGCAGACTATGTATCTGATAAGAGGTGAGTACCCAAAATACATAAAGAACTCCTACAGCTCAACAGCACAAGACAGCCTGATTCAAAAATGGGCAGAAGACATGAACAGACATTTCTCCAGGGAAGACATACTGATGCCCACCATCACTCATCATCAGGGAAATGCAAATCAAAACCATGATGAGATACCACCTCACACCTGTCAGAGTGGCTAGAATCAAAAACAGAAGAAACAACAGGTGTTGGTGAGGATGCGGAGAAAGGGGAACCCTCGTGCACGGCTGGTGGGAATGCAAACCAGCGTGGCCACTCTGGAAAACAGTATGCAGGGTCCTCAGAAAGTTAAAAATAGAGCTTCCCGGGGCGCCTGGGTGGTTCAGTCGTTAAGTGTCTGCCTTCGGCTCAGGTCATGATCCCGGGGTCCTGGGATCAAGCCCTACATAGGGCTCCCTGCTCCGCGGGAAGCCTGCTTGTCCCTCTCCCATTCCCCCTGTTGTGTTCCTTCTCTCACTGTCTCTCTGTCAAATAAATAAAATCTTAAAAAAAAAAAATAGAGCTTCCCTACGACCCAGGAATTCCATTTCTGGATAATTACCTGAAGGAAACAAAATCCGTATCTCGAAGAGGTATCTGCACCCCCATGTTTACTGCATCACTGTTCACAACAGCCAAGATACGGAAGCAACCTAAGTGTCTGTGAATGGACGAATGGATTAGACAAATGTGATACAGACACATGTACGTACAATGAAGTATTATTCAGTCGTCAAAAAAAAATCTGCCATTTGTGACAAATGGATGAACCTGGAAGACATTATGTTAAGTAAATAAAAAGAGAAAGACAAATACTGTAGGATCCACCCATGTGTGGAAGAAAAAAAAAAGTCGCGCTCACAGAAACAGAGTAGAATGGTGCTTGCCGGGGGCTCGGGCTGGGGAAGATGGGGAGATGCTGGTCGAAGGGTACAGATTCTGAGCTCTATGATGAAGCAGCTCTGGGCCTCTAACGGACAGCACAGCGGCCGTGATTAGTAACACTGTGTCGGGTACTTGAAACTTGCACGCAGGAGATCGTAAGTGTTCTCGTGTGTTAACTAACCTATGTGCAAACAGTTCACCACATGCATGCGTATCAAATCATGTTGTACACTCTAAATACACACAGTTGCACCTGTCAATCATACCTCAGTGAAGCTGGGAAAGATAAGGGAGGGGGAGGGGGGAAGCGCTGTACCTTCCCGAACCTCATTGCCCTGAATACCTGGGTTGCCCTCCCTGTTGCTGGTCTTTGTGGAGGTCACGCTTTACCCTATTCCTCCCACTGCTCAGCCTCCACGCACAGCGAAATGTCACCTGGCCTGTGTGCTGGGAGGCCAGGGGGCGGCGAACGCTCAGACAGTGAGCTACGGGGGTGCAGGCCAGCAGGAAGCTGGGTGCAACCCCCCCTAACGCACACGGCCCTTCCCCCAGCGCCCGGGGCAGGTGGACTGACCACAGACTCGGCCCTTTGCCTCACTTCACGTGCTCGGGGGCCCTCAGAGTGGGCGCTGCTAGGTCATGTTCAGAAGGAAAAACTAAGACTTTGACAGTAAGGTAACGGGTCCCAAATCACAACCTAGAGGTTAGAAAAGGCCCGTTTTGAGCTGTTATCTGAACTGTAATGGTTGAGCTTTCCCCACGCGGACTCCAGTCTGTCAAGCAGAAAGAATCAAGTTTTCCTGCAGACCGTTCTAAAAGCCTGTCCATGGTCTCCCAAATAATGAGGACTGGCAGGAAAACCTGCTAGAAACTGGGAAACCGACACGTGTTTTTTCCATGACAGACATGGCTGAGCATCCCCAGGGACTGCCCGCAAGGCCAAGTTGCAGACTGGCCAAAATACAAAGTAACAAGAGACAATAAGTACACACGCTCAAATGCACCATAATAAACAGAGAAATGGAAATTTAAAATCTAGCTGTCAATTTTCACCAAGTTAACAGGGAAAACGTTAACCAGATTAAGACTGTACGGAGTTCATGTGGATAAGGGAAATGGACACGTTCATTCCCTGCCGGCGGGAACGTCGAGCACACCTGCTATGCTACCAGAGGCTTTGTCCAGAACACTCTGCATGCACACATCCTCTGACGGCCTTCATGCTACACTAATCATGGTACAGCAGCACCCCATGGGCCCCCAAGTGCTCGTGAAAAGCAATGCAGGCGCTGTAACATCTATGAACATTTAAAATGCACACCCCTGGGCGCCTGGGTGGCTCAGTTGGTTGGGCGACTGCCTTCGGCTCAGGTCACGATCCCAGGGTCCCTGGATCGAGTCCCGCATCAGGCTCCCTGCTCGGCAGGGAGTCTGCTTCTCCCTCTGACCCTCCCCCCTCTCATGTGCTCTCTCTCATTCTCTCTCTCACAAATAAATAAATAAAATCTTTAAAAAAAAATAAAATAAAATGCACACCCTCTAGTAGACAGTTTGACACAATTTAAATGACCATCAACAGGACACTGTTTAAATTAATTAAGATGCAACGGACAACCAAGCCATTCTGAAGAATTAACTCCATATGGAAGAAACTGACCCAAAAGATTCATTAAGTGAATAAAGCAAGTGCAAAACAGTTCGACCACTTGGGTGGAAAGAAACAACCGAGAAATGTATTTACACACGTGCACTGTGCCAAGAAGCTGGTGACAGTTGCTCTGGGAGAGAACACGGGCAGCCGGGGAGCGGCCAGGGAGGAGGAGGGCTCCTCATGCCCCGCGGCTCCCCGGCCTTGTCTGCAGCCTGCACACTTCCTGGGGGAAGCCCACTCCTTCTAAAACCACTTGTTGTGAAGGGGGAGAAGCAAGGTGCACTCCAGGACACACGGTGCACCGCATGAGGAGGAGAAAATCAGGACTCCTACACAGACGGCTTCCTTCTGTCACAGCGAACTCTGGGAAGGTGACCTGGGGACAAGCCACACGGCAGAGGCGCACTGGGGATGGCGTCCTGGGCCCTCGGCTCAGTGCTCCCCGCTGAACTTGGACAACACTTCATGCTCTCAGAAAATAGAGAGAAAGGGAAGGGGGAAAGAGATGCCCTCCAACTGGAAACAAATTTGACAAACGAGCCTGCTGTGCAGCTAAGGGGGACGCCACCCAGCAAACAATTACACTCTGTGCGGGCGTGTGCCCAGCCGCGTGACCCCCGTGCCAGAGGCTGAGAGTGACAGGAAACGCAAGCCCAGCACCGGCAAGTCCACGGAGACAGAAAGACCAGGGGACGCTGGGGGCTGAGGGGGGAGGGGAGTGAGCGCTTCACGGGCGCGTGGTTTCCGTGTGCCTTGGGGAGCGTGTCAAGTAGGTGGCTGGGACAGGTGCCCAACTCTGTGAAGATGCTAAAAACCACTGAATAATACACTGTACAGGGTGAAGCCTCCATATGTGAATTATGTCTCAATAAAGCTGTTATTAAAACCAGAATTGCTAGAAAACCTTAACTTTACTCAATACAATTACTCTACGGTTAATAGGAATATTGGTATTAAATTTTACAACATGTCGATTTTAAGATAAAGCACAAAGCTGATATGCTGTTGTAAGGAAACAAGATTTTTTGTAAAAGAGGAAAAGAGCTAGAACAAGCCAGTCCTGCCGTGTAAGACTGGATAGCTCACAGTGAACTCCAGCGGCTGACAACTTCGCGCGTGGGGGTCCATCTCGTCCTCCAGCTCTGTCCCCTGAAGGGGCCTGGAAGCAATGTCACTCCAGCGGCAGCAAACACACCAAATGCCCAGACCTTGGCTCAAAACTCCATGTCCTCGCAAAGGCAGCGAAGCTCCTTGGAGAAGTGGCAGCTTTGGGGCCAGAGGCAAAGGGAAACAGGGCGGAAAGCAAGGATGCACACGGGGCATTTCCCTGGGACGCAGGAACCAGTCAAGGGAGCCTCCTCCATGCCTTCCCCCGGGTCAAATCTGGGATAATTTCGGCATAAAAGGATGAAGGCTGAATTGATAATACACAAGGCACAAAAGCTGAACTCCTAGCAATAGTGAAAAGAGAGCAACAGAGAACCCCCGTCTTTGAAGACGAGGGCCAGCCGGGTAACAGCACAAGACAGCGTGCTTCACCAGGACTACCGACGTGCAGGACGGGGCGAAGCCCCCAGCGGACGTGAACACCACAGGCGGCAGTGGTCAGGGTACGGGATGCCTGGCGGCAGATAACCTCGCTGGCTGTCCAGGCGCACGGGAAGGAGGTAAGAATCTCTACATCAGAGAGATGTGGTGGCCGTCACGGACCCCAGCGGTCAGACCCATCACTAACGGCAGGACGGCCTGGCGCTGTGGCCCCCAGAGGGCTGCCGTGTGGGCCCACAGCACCGCGGAGGAAGTGTTCCCGCCAGATTTACCCCGACCTGAGTCAAGCCTCGAGGCCTCACTTCCAGCTACGGGGAGAACGGGAGACAGAAGAACGAGTTACATGGCACCACAGAGAAACAAATACAAAATGCGTGATGTTCAACAAAACTGGGCTCATGTCTTCAAAAAGTCAACACCACACAGAAAATAAAAGGAGAGAGACTATTGTGGATCAGAAGCCAGAAACACCCAGTCACAGAGGAGCTCCTGTCTCCCCCCATCTGCTGTGGTACGGATGGACCTGGAGGGCATCACGCGGGGTGGAACAGGCCAGTCACAAAGGGCAAATGCCGCGTGTCTGCACTTCCATGCGCTTCCCAGAGTGCTCACCGTCCGTCACGAGACCAGGGAGCAGCCTGGCGGACGCCAGGGGCAGGGGAGGGGGCGGCGGGGACTTGCTCAACAGGGGAAAGGTCCAGTTTGGCCAGATAAGGAAGTTCTGGAGCTCTCTTGCACAATGACGCGAGCACCGTGCACGTAACAACAGTTACGACGGTGACTTTTATGTTCTGTGTTTCACCACAATGAAAAATACCTTCTGAAAGGCCCAAGAAGACACAGCATAGAAATGCAACACAGGAACCTTCACTGGATCCTGGTTTGAAAAAAACCAAGGCTATAAAAGACATTGGGACACATGGAAAAATCCGAACACTGAGGAGTCAGTGATGTTAAGGAATTAGTGCTGACGTTTTTGGCATCTGGGTTACACAGGAAAACGTCCTTGTTTTGGGGAGTAGCACGCAGAATGGGGCAGTGTCATGATGTCCGATGGCTCAGCAACCGTGGTGATAAAGTACACACCGTGCACGCCTATGTGCCCACCGCTCCCATCAGTACCCCAGAAGCAGTAAAGGTAGCAAAGTAACAACTCTTGAATCTGTGGCAAGTATATAAGTTTAACTCTTCTGTAGGAAAATGTGTAGAACACTGAACACTTCCAGTTAAGAAAAGCATATAAAGACTATTTTATGAGGGGCACTCCCCTTTTGGCTTCCAGCGCCCCCATCCGCAGGGGATACGCTCCGCAGCCCCTGTGGATGCCTGAATATGTGACAGGACCAAAGCCTCTGGGTTTCCTGGACAAACATGCCTGTGAGAACATTTAATTATACTGCAGGCACAGGGATTAACGACAACAATAGGACACATACAACCGTGATGCTGTGATGAAAGTTACTGGGATGTGGTCTCCCTCTCCCTCAACATACCTTCCTGTCGGTGCTAGCCCCTCTGGTGATGAGGAGAGAGTTCGAATGCCCCCATGACGAGGGGAGCTGAGGGGACGGACGCAGGTTCGGGACGCAGCGCGAGGCTGCCGGTCACGGCCCCGGACCGCGTCTGTGAGACCGTGACCGTGAGACCACGTCTGCGAGACCGCGCACAGGGGGCGACTGTATGTAAATCTGGTGGGAACAGCTCGAGTGCTCGCGTGTTTAGGGGATGAGGGTCTGGTAACTGGCCTTGCATTTTAACATTTGCAATTAAAACTACATTTGGCTTTATGGGCCCAAAGATGAGCAAAGTGTTGGGAGCACCCCCGTGAGTTCACGTGTTTTCCGCTCATGTGGACACTCACACGCCGCCCCCGCCCCCACAGCACAGCGAAGTCGTGAAGCCACAGGCCGGCAGGCGGGCGCTGGGACAGGAAAAAGGGTAAACGGGACTCAGGGTAGCCGTGTGGGCCAAGGCCAGGGAAGAAGGTGGTGTGAGTGTCCGGACGCAGGAGGGGACAGGCAGACGTCCGTGGGGAAGCCGGCCCACGGGGGGCAGGGGACTCGGCCGAGAACCAGAATGCTGGATACCGCCGCGCTTTTACCACGAGAAACAGTAAGTTAAACGTGGCGGGAGGAGAAGCCTGTCAGGGCCGGGAGCACCGGCGATCAGAGACTGGGGTCGCCCCACACAGCAGCCCTCCGGACAGGTCAGCGGTGCCCCGTTACCTTAATGGTAATGTAGTTTTTCAGCGATTTGGACATTTTTTCTTCTTCGCCTTTCACGTGCAAATGCCCTGAAACAAAAACAGTAGTTTGTTCTGAACTGGGTGGAAGAGGGGGGAGCAGCTGGGGCTGCGGGTCAGCTTCACACGCCGCGCTCGCTCTGCAGGAGGCAAACACCCACGTCCGCATTGCTATAGGACAGTGACCCCCAGGAGGGAAGCCACAACCGCACCTGCTGGAGGGCGTGGGGTCCGCCCTGCCCCCCCGGCACCCCGTGCCACCCTGCCCCCCGTCCTGCGCCCTGGAAACACCAGCCTGAGGCCTCGTCAGCCCAGCAGAGGCCAGAACTCTGCTTCTGCAAACCAGGCACCCAGCAATATCCACTGGATTTCGGACGTTCCGAACTGCACGTCTTTGAGAAGGACGGATTCGATTTCCCGCTGCAGTCCGTTTCCGCGGGCTTCTCGAGAGCCTGGCACTCCTTCACCCCCACGTACGGAAGATAGGAGGACCCAAGTCCGGGGCTTCTCAGTCCCAGCGGGGCTCCCCTGGGCTGTACGTTCACATGGTTTACTTCCGGGGCCCCCTCTCCTGACACGGTAGGACATCGAGCACAACGGGGCTCCACGGACGAGCTTTCCGAGAACTGGTGAAAATGTGGCTTCCAAACAGAAATATAACCTTCAACACGCACTTCAATGTAACATGTCCACACCAAACACAATTAAACATTTTTTAAGTTGACAGTCGTTGGAAAATGAAACCCATCTGACGACTTCTCTTGCATCCTTTACATCAGGAAGGAGACACAGCTGTTCCCCCAGCCCCGGGCGGCCATGGGATGAAGGAGATGAAGGAGAACGCAGTGCCACGGGAGCACGGCCACGGCAGGTGTGCCCGACGGCTCATCCGGGTGCCGTGTCCCTGCGTGTGAGACGGGACGGGGCGTGGCGCCTCGGTCATTGGAGGGTCTCTGCCCGACGGGCTCTGTGCGCATTTATGCCGCAGGTGCCTTCCCCTCCAGTCCCATGCCAGAGGGAGACAGTGGCATGTGCCGGGCCCCAGGGGTCAGCTCTGGAGCCCCTGCGCAGCGCCCACCCTGCTGGCCCCGGGTGGAACCGGGACCGTCAGGCTTTCGCCCTATTTCAGGAATCTGCCAGCAAGCCGCATTGTTGGCAGAAATACAGGGTTTCAGCCACTGTTGGGTTCCCCCCAGGAAATACGATGCCAGAAGCAGCCACTGGGCCCGCTCCGCTTCTGCTTTGTTTCTTCCCAGACTCCCGTGGGCAGCGCAGTCGTGGGCCTTGCGTCGCAGGGAACCAAGGTCTGATTCAGAGATGGCGGTCACCGTGGGGGCGCCTCCCAGGAGGGCTTGGGGTGCGGGAAACGCAGCAGTGGGTGCACCCCGGGCCAAGCAGCCTCAGGGCTTACGGTCCTGGGAACCCGAGAGAAGTGTAACATCAGGCAGCCCACCGCCCGCCACACGGTACACTTTTGCCGCCACCCCCGCACCGAGAATGTTCCCACATTCCACTCAGTCCGCACTTCTTCCAAAAAGGCACACTCGTAACTCCGATCCAGAGAGGCTCACATCCAGCTGCTTCAGACTCAAACGCTGGGAGAGCCAACTCTGTTTCTTCACCTACTGGAGCCATGCGTTTGCAAATGCAGCGGTTTCACCAATAAAGAAAATCGACAGAACCGAAATAGAACAAATTAACACAAAGTCATGACTTACCAGAATGCAGAAAATAATTTCCCCACTGCCTGCACTGATGGAAAGCCTCACACTGGGCGATTTCATTCTCGTGATGCGGAAAGGCCAGATCGACCCCGCCCGAGTGGATGTCCAGCTGGCTTCCAAACACCAGACTGCAGGGCAGCGTAGAGACATGGGTTAGTTCAAATAGCACATTTACAGTTAATCCTCCCAGCCTTTATGCAACCAGCAAATGGATCGCAACTTCAAATTAATATGCATGGTAATTTAATTGATGTACACAGAAACTCAAATTGTTTTAATTTCACGAATCTCCAATTCATAGCTTTACCTCCTGGTACAGAGATTTAATTCTCTTTGTTCTGGATATAATAGATGCTTTTAAAAACATACAAAATTGGGGCGTCTGGGTGGCTCAGTCGTTAAGCGTCTGCCTTTGGCTCAGGTCATGATCCCGGGGTCCTGGGATCGAGCCCCACATCGGGCTCCCTGCTCCGCGGGAAGCCTGCTTCTCCCTCTCCCTCTCCCCCTGCTTGTGTTCCCTCTCTCGCTGTCTCTGTCAAATAAGTAAAATCTAAAAAAA
Source organism: Mirounga leonina (assembly GCF_011800145.1). Lineage (NCBI taxonomy): Eukaryota > Metazoa > Chordata > Mammalia > Carnivora > Phocidae > Mirounga > Mirounga leonina. Next base: position 2,495,206 of record NW_023270316.1, on the reverse strand, counting down.
AATACAAAATTACCTTTTCTTTTCATAGGTAGAGTTTAGTGGTTTTCCAACTTTAACAAAAGAGCACATAAAATCAAGAGAATTTTTACCATAGCTTTTGAAAATAGAACTATTTAGCATCACATATGAATAACAAGGTAACTGAATTCAAAGCATCACATCTCTGCTCTAACACTTGCATTCCTGAAAAACCTCAGGTCCCACAAAACTGCAGCCTACAACTAGCAGGGCTGCTGGGGACCATGGGGCTGGCCAGACACTCAAAGTCTGTGTCACTGTCCCCAGAGCACCTGCCTACTAGGGCCAGGCCGGGGCCTCTGCCTGGAACAACAGCAAGAACGTAACTGTCAGCACGGTGAGAACGTGGGCCTGTGGGCGCCCCGGGCAGACGCGGAGCTCCCAAGGCCGTCACCTGCCCCTGCGCACAGAGCTCAGGGTACAGACACTCGTGAATTCTCTAAACGTGGCTAAAAACAGACATTTCTTTTAATTTTTAATTTTTTTTTTATTAAGTAACCTCTATGCCCAACGTGGGGATTGAACTCATGACTCCGAGGCCCAGAGTCGCAGGATCTACCAACAGAGCCAGCCGGGTGCCCCCAAAATGGACACTTCCAAAGATGCCACAGCCTCACTGAGATCCCTTCCTGCTGACTCCCACTGGCCTGCTTTAGAAAGACACGTCCACACTGGCCACACCGGTGGGGGCAGGAACGCGCCAGGCCGCGAATACACATCCCTGGTGACGGGCTTTAGAGTCTCTGAGTCCTTGAAGTTCAAGCGGCACGAAGGGAGTGTGAGACCGGAGGGACAGGACCAGGGAGGAGAGAAAAGGGCCTCGTTTCTTTCTATCTGTAATGAGTGATTCATTTTTACAAAGATCTGGAACAAAGCTGACAGCGTTTGGACTTAACAAAGCTAAACGGTGAGGGCGCCTGGCGGTCTCAGTCTGACTCTTGATCTCGGGGTCACGAGTTCCAGCCCCACGTTGGGCATAGAGGTTACCTGAAAAAATAACGCTAAACTGGGTCTATGGTGTTCATTATATTAGTCTCTATCTTGTCTGTAAGTTAGACCTGTTTGAAAACAAGAGAACACCAAGAAGGAATACAAGTCTATTTTCATTATTTAGAGTTCAACAAAAACATTTAATGGTAACATTACATTTGAAATTTACTAAATCTTTTCTACCTACTGTAGAGAAATTATTTGAATCTACAAAATAAATATCTTTTTACCATCCAATATATACCCCACATTGCTCTTAAGTCAAAAGTATTTATAAACACACATAAGTGTGTGCAGTAGGGACTGAGGGCTGGACATGGTTTTTTAATGCAAAGCTGGGCCCTGCTTCGTGACGTCTCAGGAATTCCCAGGTGCGTTTCCAGAAGAGTCCTATGGACATCACCACAGGTGAGGGCAGTAGGGGAGGCCTGGTGGGAAATGTAGCGCCCCTCCTAGGTCCTCAGCAGAATGAACATGACTTGGGTAGGCAGGTCATGGAGCACGAGGCGCTCCCACCTGGGGAGGGAGTGTCCGCTCCATGTCCACCGAGGAGAAACCAGGCTGGGGTGAGCGTCTGGGGCACAGCACTCTCCTAGGACGGTTGTTCCTTCTGACGCGCACGCTCAGACTCGGCCAGCAAACAGCACCACAAACGATGACCAACTGGAGAACTGCGTTTGCTGATCTTCAAGTTTGGGTGTAGCCAGTAGTCTGAAATGTTCATCTTAATTATATTTTCTATATGTTTCTAATCTTTAAAACTGCTCATTAAAGTAAACGTCTACAATGAGCTGAAACCCATCAGATATGTGGAAATCATGGGTTACTAACGATACTAAAAACCCTCACACCTCCCCAGACAGAAAATAAATGTACAAGGTTATTCACTGCAGGTATTTGTAAGAGCAAACCACTGGGAACTACATGCTCATCTGTAGGGTCCTAGCTAAGTGCACGATGGTCCGCCCACCCAGCGCAGCACCACGACGCCAAGGCATGATGGCGGGAGAACCATCACAGGTGGTTCTCAGCACCAGTGCTGAGCGGGAAAAGACCTGACAGGCCTGCCTCCGAGACCCCGCGGGCTCAGTTCTACACCACCACAATCATGCGGGTATCACAATAAAGTGAGTCAGATGAACTCTCGGGGTTCCCAGCGCATACAGCAGTGATGTTTACACTACCCTGTAGTCCATTAAGTATGCAGCAGCATTGTCTAAAAAACAATGTACACACGCTAATGAGAAGACACTTTATTGCTTGAAAATGCTAACCATCTTGCGAGCTTTCAGCGAACTGTAGTCTTTTTGCTGGAGGAGGGTCTTGCCCGATGGGGACGGCTGCAGACCCGTCAGGGCAGTGGCTGCTGAAGGTGGGGGTGGCCATGGCAGGCTCTTACAGTACGACAGCAATAGAGTTCGCCACATCGATGGACTCTTCCTTTCACGAACGATTTGTTCCATGTGATGCTGTCTGATAGCACTGTACCCACAGAACTACTTCCAAAACTGGAGTCCATCCCCTCAAACCCTGCCACTGCTTGATCAACTCAGGTTATGTCATATTCTAAATCCTTTGTTGCCCTTTCAACAACCTTCACAGGGTCTTCACCAGAAGAACATTCCATCTCAAGAAACTATGTTCTTTGTTCATCTGTAAGAAGCAACTCCTCAACAGATCAAGTTTTATCATGAGATCGCAGTGATTCAGTCCCATCCTGAGGCCCCACTTCTGATTCTGGTTCTTCTTCTATTTCCAACATGTCCGCAGTGACTTCCTCCGCTGAAGTCTCAAACCCCAAAGTCATCCAAGAGGATTGTATCAGTGTCTTCCAAACTTCTGCTCATGTTGACACTTGACCTCTTCCCATCAATCCCACATGTTCTCAGTGGCATATACATTGGCAGATCCTTTCCAGAAGGTTTTCAGTTTACTTCCCCAGATCCATCAGAGGAATCACTTTCTTTGGTGGCTATAGCCTTACAAAACGCACTATTTAAGTACTCCTTGTTCCATGGGCTGCAGAATGCATGCTGTGTGAGCAGGTGTGAGCACAACATTAATCTCGTCCATCTCCATCACAGCTCTTGGGTGGCAGGTACATCGTCAATGAGCAGTAGGGTTTTGAAAGGAATCTTCTTTTCTGAGCAGTAGGTCTCAACAGTAGGCTTACAATATTCAGTAAACCGTGTTGTAAAGAGATGTGCTGTCATCCAGGCTATTTTGTTCCATTTACAGAGCACAGAGTAGATTTAGCATAATTCTTAAGGGCCCTAGGACTTTTGGAATGGTGAGTGAGCATTGGCTTCAACTTAAAGTCACCAGCTGGCTGCGTTAGCCCATAACAAGGGAGTTAGCCTGCCCTTTGAAGCTATAAAGCCAGGCACTGACTTCTTTCCGGCCACTGAAGACCAAGAGGGCATCTTCTTCCAGAAAAAGGGAATTCTGTCTACACTGAAAATCCGTTGTTTAGCACAGCCACCCTCATTCACTGCCCTAGCGAGATCTTCCGGAGAACTTATTACAGCTTCTCCATCAGCACTGGCACTTTTGTAGAAAAGACTTCTTTCCCTTAAAGCACATAAACCAGCCTCTGCGAGCTTCAGACTTTCCTTCTGCAGCTTCCTCACCTCCCTCAGCCCTCACAGAACTGAAGAAAGTCAGGGCCCTGCTCTGGATTAGGTTTGGCTTAAGGGAATGTTGTGGCTGGTTTGATCTTCTATACAGATGACTAAAACTTTGTCCATGTAAGTAGTAAAGCTGTTTCACTTTCTTATCATTTGTGTGCTCACTGGAGTAGCACTTTTCATTTCCTTCGAGAACGTTTCCTCTACACTCACAACCTGGCTGACTGTTTGGCACCAGAGGCCTAGCTTTCGGCCTCTCTTGGCTTTTAACCTGCCTTCCCCACTGAGCTTAATCACTTCTAGCTTTTGTTTGTTTGTTTGTTTTTAAAGATTTTGTTTATTTATTTGACAGAGATAGAGACAGCGAGAGAGGGAACACAAGCAGAGGGAGTGGGAGAGGGAGAAGCAGGCTTCCCGCTGAGCAGGGAGCCCATGCAGGTCTCGATCTCAGGACCCTGGGATCATGACCTGAGCCGAAGGCAGATGCTTAACGACTGAGCCACCCAGGTGCCCCCACTTCTAGCTTTTGATTGAAAGTGAGAGATGTATGAATTCCTCACTTGAACACTTAGAGGCCATTGGAGGGTTATTAATCAACACTGTTGTGTCTCAGGGAATCGGGAGGCCCAAGGAGAGGGAGAGCAAGGGGGGAATAGCCAGTTCTGGTGCAGTCAGAGCACATACAACATTTGTCGACTAAGTTCATCATCTCACAGTGGGGCACGTGAACATGGCATGGTTCATGTTCCCCCAAACAATCACAGTAGTAACATCCAATACTACGATCACATATCACCATACCAAATATAATAATAATAAGAAAGCCTGAAATACTGTGAGAATTACACACACGTGACACAGAGACACAAAGTGAGCAAATACTACTGATGCCCACCGACTTGCCCCACACAGGGTTGCCACGGACCTTCAATCGGCAAAAACACAGTATCTACAAAGCACAGTAACACGAGGCGTGCCTGTTCAGAAGAGCACACGCAGTTAGCTGTCTCCTGTACCCCACCACGTGCACACACAAGAAGTGGCGCATCTGGCCACCAGGAGTACCAGGGGAAGTACCAGAGGAACAGTCTACAGAGGAGGATCTCCAGTGCATGATGCTGCTCCGGAAGAAGAGCTGGAAGGTGGGCAGACCGAAGACTGAGGAGCCAGCAAAGTGGAAGCTGGGGTGGTGCTTGATGGGTCTGATCCACAACCATCTCTGGGGGAGCAGCAAGTAAGAGGAAGGTGGTTCAGGGAGAGACTGAGAAGATGGCGGAGTAGAAAGACCCTAAGCTAGCCTCGTCCCACAGATACAACTAGAAAATACTCATATCCGTGTAAATAATCCATAGAACGACCCAAAGACTCACAGAACGAACTCCACAGCTAAAGGGAGAGAACAGACCACATCAAAGAGGGTAGGAAGGGCAAAGACACAGGAGCTAAAAGGGCCTGGCTGTCTGCAGTCTGGAGGGAGCCCACAGTGGGGAAGGGGGTGGCGGGGAGAAGGGCAAGAAACAGACTATCATGCTGGTGAGCCCATTTGAGGAAGATAAATCCCTGTATCATTTGGCTTTGAAAGTGAGAGGGGCAGAATTTCATGAGTTCTTACAACCAGGAGGACTTAAAAGCCTGGAATTTTAGGGGTGCCTGGGTGGTGCAGTCGTTTGGGCATGTGACTCTTGGTTCCAGCTTGGGTCATGATCTCAGGGTCGTGGGATCGAGCCTGGGTCAGGTTCCACATTCATTGCGGAGTCTATTTGGAACTCTCTCTCCCTCTCCCTCTGTCCCTCTCCACTGCACACTCTCTCTTTCTCTCTAAAATAAATAAATCTTTAAAACACAAAAGCGGGAATTTTTTTTTTTTTAAAGATTTTGACAGAGAGATAGAGCACAAGTAGGCAGAGTGGCAGGCAGAGGCAGAGGGGAAGCAGACTCTCCGCTGAGCGGGGAGCCCGATGCCCGAGACGAAGGCAGACGCCCAACCGATTGAGCCACCCAGATGCCCCGAAAAGCGGGAATTTTAAAAATCAACAGCTAGGCTCTGGGAGAGCCAGGAGGGTGTTAGGAAGCTGAGTTCCCACCCTTAAAGAGACACCTGACAAAGAGCCCTGGAGAGGCAGGGATCGCAGGGAGATCCCTCCAGAAACCTCCAGGACCTAGAAGGCACCATTTCCCTCCCTGCTCCTCAGCACACACAGCCACCTGTGTGAACCAGTGCCACACTGATGCTCACTATCTCAATTTCTTATACCAAGCGCCCTGCCCATGCTGTCTTAGCCCCAGAGCTGTGGGTCCCCTCCCCCAGAAGACTGGCATAAAGCTCACCAACACCACATCTCCCAACGCATGCATTTTGTGGGGCCTCGATCCTGGTGGGGTGGCTGGTTAAACTGCACCCCAGACCCACACACCCTGTGGAGCAGCCCCAGCCACCCAGTCTCCACAGCAGCTGTGCATCCCCTGTGGAAATGGGCCAGCGCCCCTTGTTAAAAGTCTGCCCCTGCCCACTACCTTCAAGAGCAAGAGATATAGCTGACTTTCCTAACACACAGAAACAGACAGAGTTAGACAAAATGAGGAGTCAGAGGAGTATGTCCCAAATGAAAGAACAGGACAAAACCACAGGAAGACACTCAAGCGAAACAGACATAAGTACTCTACCTGAAAGAGAATTTAAAGTAATGATTGTAAAGATACTCACTGGGCTTGAGAAAAGAGTGGAGGATATCAGTGAGACTGTTAACAGAGAGATAAAAAAAGAACGAAAGATGAAGAACACAATAAATGAAATTAAAAATACTCTGGATGGAATATATAGCAGGCTAGAGGAAGCAGAAGAGCTAATTAATGACCTGGAAGATGGAGTAATGGAAAGTAATTAAGCTGAGCTGGTGAGAGAAAAAAATTATGCAAAACGAGAATAGACTTTGGGAATTCAGTGACTCCATCAAGCATAACAACATGCATGTTATAGGGATCCCAGAATAAGAGAGAAAAGGGGGCAGAACATTTATTTGAAGAAATAATAGCCGAAAACCTCCTAAATCTAGGGAAGGAAACAGATATCCAGATGTAGGAGGCAGAGATTCCCCCAAGAAAATCAACACAAGGAGGTCCATACCAAGACACACAGTAAATAAAGTGGCAAAATACAGTGATAAAGAAAAAAACGGGGGGGGGGGCACCTGGGTAGCTCAGGTCATGATCTCAGAGTCATGGGATCAGGCCCCACATCAGGCTCTGCACTTAGTGTGGAGTCTACTTGAAGATTCTCTCCCTCTGCCCCTCCCCCCTCTCACACACTCTCTCCCTAAAATAAATAAAAGCAGCAGAGAAAAGAAGACAGTTACACACAAGGGAAACCCCAATCGGCTACCAGTGAATTTTTCAGCAGAAATTTTGCAGGCCAGAGATTGGCATGATATATTCAAAGTGCTGAAAGAGGGACGCCTGGGTGGCTCAGTCGGTGAAGCGTCTGCCCTTGGCTCAGGTCATGATCCCTGGGTCCTGGGATTGAGTCCCGCATCAGGCTCCCTGCTCACTGGGGAGCCTGCTTCTCCCTCTCCTCCTGCCACTTCCCCTGCTCATGCTTTCTCTCTGTCTCTGTCAAAAAAAAAAAAAAAAAAAAAAGTGTTGAAAGGTTAAAAAAAAAAAAACCTGCAGACAAGAATACTCTATCCAGCAGGGCTGTCATTCAGAATAAGGAGAGATAGAGTTTCTCAGACAAATGAAAACTAAAGGAGTTCATGACCACTAAATCAGCCCTGTAAGAAATATTAAAGGGGAGATGCCTGGGTGGCTCAGTCGTTGGGCATCTGCCTTCGGCTGAGGTCATGATCCTAGGGTCCTGGGACTGAGTCCCACATTGGGCTCCCTGCTCTTCGGAGAGCCTGCTTCTCCCTCTCCCTCTCCCTCTGCCACTCCCCCTGCTTGTGCTCTCTCTCTCTCTCTGACAAATAAATAAATTTTAAAAATCTTAAAAAGAAAAGAAAAGAAAAGAAAAATATTAAAGGGGACTCGCTCAGTAGAAAGGAAAGACCATAACTAAGCGTATGAAAAGGAGGAAACACAAAAGCAGTAAAAATAAATATATCTGTAAAAAATCAGTCAAGGGAGTCACAGAATAAAAGGAAGTAAAGTATGACACCATATAGGTAAAACGTGGGGAGGAGTAAAGAATGGGTTCAGGCTTAAGGAATCAGCAACTTAATACTGACTGCTATATGCAGAAGATGTTACATAAAAACCTAATCGTAACCACAAATCAAAAACCAGGAATAGATGTGCAAAAAATAAAGAAAGAAATTCAAGTATATCACTAAAGAAAGCCAGCAAACCTTGAAAGAAAGAAAGAGAAGAAAGGATCAGAGAAGAATTATAAAAATAACCACAAAACAAGTAATAAAAAAAACTCCCAAAAAACAAAAGTCCAGGACCAGATGGCTTCACAGGTGAACTCTACCAAACATTTAGAGAAGAGTTCATACATATTCTTCTCAAACTATTCCAATAAATAGAAGAGGAACTCCAAACTCATTCTGTGAGGCCAGCATTACCCTGATACCAAAAGCAGACAAAGACATCACTAAAAAAGAGAACTACAGACCAGTATCTCTGATGCATATAGATGCAAAAGTCCTCAACAAAACACTAGCAAACTGAATCCAACAAAATATTTTAAAAAATCATTCACCACAACCAAGTGAGATGTATTCCTGGGTTGCTAGGGTGGTTTAAATATTCACAAAACAATCAACATGATACATCGCATCAACAAGAGAAAGGATAAAAACCATACAACCATTTCAATAGATGCAGAAAAAGCTTTTGACAAAGTATAACACCCATTCAGGATAAAAAACCCTCAACAAAGCAGGTCTAAAAGAAATATACCTCAACATAATAAAGACCATATATGAAAAACCCACAGCTAACACCATACTCCATGGGGAAAAACTGAGAGCTCTCCCCATAAGGTCAGGAACAAGACAAGGATGTCCACTCTCATTACTTTCACTCAACACAGTACTGGAAATCTCAGCCTCAGCAATCAGACAACATAAAGAAACAACAGGCATCCAAATTGGTAAGGAAGGAGCAAATCTCTATTTGCAAATGACATGATATTATATACAGAAAACCCTAGACACTCCACGAAAAAAACTGTTAAAACTGATAAATGAATTCAATAAAGTCAAAGGGTATAAAATCAATGTACAGAAATCTGTTGCATTCCTATTCACTAATAATGAAACAGCAGAAAGAGAAATTAAGAAAATAATCCCATTTACAACTGCACCAAAAATAATAAGATACCTAGGAATAAATCTAACCAAAGAGGTAAAAGACCTCTACTCTGAAAACTGTAAAACACTGATGTAAGAAATTTAAGATGACACAAAGAAATGGAAGACATTCAATGCTCATGGGCTGAAGAACAAATATTGTTAAAGTGTCCACACTACCCAAAGCAACCTACACATTTAATGCAATCCCTATCAAAATACCAACAGCATTTTTCACAGAATAAACAGTAACAATAAAGAATAAAGAATCCTAAAATTTGTATGGAACCACAAAAGGACCCAAATAACCAAAGTCATCTTGAAAAAGAAAAACAAAACTGGAGGGATCGCAATTCCAGACTTCAAATTATATTACTCAAGTTATATTGTTTGTAGTCATCAAAACAGTATGGTACTGGCATAAGTAGATACCATAGATCAGTGGAACAGAATGGAAAACCCAGAAATAAACCCACAATTATATGGTCAATCTTTGACAAAGCAGGAAAGAATATACAATGGGAAAAGGATAGTCTCTTCAACAAATGGTGCTGGGAAAACTGGACAAGCCACATGCAAAAGAAGGAAACCAGACCACCTTCTTATAGCATGCACAAAAATAAACTCAAAATGGATGAAAGACCTAAATGCGAGACAGGAATCCATCAAAATCCTAGAAGAGAGCACAGGCAGTAACTTCTCTGACATTGTCCATAGCAACATCTTTCTAGATCTGTCTCCTGAGGCAAGAGAAACAAAAGCAAAAATAAACTATTGGGACTTCATCAAAATAAAAAGTTTTTGCACAGCGAAGGAAACAATCAACAAAACTAACAGACAACCTACAGAATGGAAGAAGACATTTGCAAATGACATGCCCAACAAATGGGTTAGTATCCAAAATACATAAAGAACTGATACAACTCAACACACCAAAACCAAATAATCCAATTAAAAAATGGGCAGAAGACATGAACTTACATTTCTCCTAAGAAGATACAGAGATGGCCAATATACATGAAAGGATGCTCAACATCACTCATCATCAGGGAGATGCAAATCAAAATCAAGTCACACCTGTCAGATGGCTAAAATCAAAACCACAAGAAACAGTGTTGGAGAGGATGTGGAGAAAGGGGAACCTCGTGCACTGTTGGTGGGAATGCAAGCTGGTGCAGCCACTCTGGAAAACAGTATGGAGTTTCCTCAAAAAGTTAAAAATAGAACTACCCTACGATCCAGCAATTGCACTTTTGGATATTTACCCAAAGAATACAAAACACTAATTCAAAGGGATACGTGCACCCTGATGTTTATTGCAGCATTATTTACAATAGCCAAACTATGGAAGCAGCCCAAGTGTCCACTGATAGATGAATAAAGAAGATGTAGTATATGTAAAATGGAATAGTACTTGGCCATAAATACGAATGAAATCTTGCCATTTCCAACAACATGGATGGATCTAGAGAGCATAATGGTGAGCGAAATAAGTCAGAGAAAGACATATACCTAAGTACAGAAAACACACCGATGATCACTCGAGGGGAGGAGAGTGGGGGGCAGGGGGACACAGGGTATGAGGATTAAGAGCACACCATCACGATGGGCACTACGTAATGTACAGAACCGCTGAATCACTACACTGCACAGCTGAAACTAATATAACACTGTATTTTTTTTTTTAAGATTTTATTTATGTATTTGACAGCGCACACAAGCAGGGGGAGGGGCAGAGGGAGAGGGAGCCCGATGCAGGACTCGATCCCAGGACCCTGGGATCAGGACCTGAGCTAAAGGCAGACGCTTAACTGACTGAGCCCCCCAGGCGCCCTGTAACACTTTATGTTAACTACCCTGGAAGTAAAATTAAAAACTTAATATAAAATAAAAAGAGGAAGGTGGTCCTGTCCCCGAGGGACCTCTCCCTACACCCACCGCCGAGGAAAGACAGAGGCACAGATGAACTGTCCTGTGACAATCAAGAACTGAACTGTAAAGCAGGACTTTCTACTAAAAAGGACAGGCAGGGGGTGGAGGGGAGGGGCGCCTGGGGGGCTCAGTCGGTTAAGCGTCTGCCTTTGGCTCAGGTCATGATGCCAGGGTCCTGGGATCGAGCCCCACGTTGGGGGGGTCCCTGGTCAGCGGGGAGCCTGCTTCTCCCTCTCCCTCTGCCCCTTCCCCCTGCTCCTCTATCTCTACCAAATAAATAAATAAAACCTTCAAAAATAAAAAGGACAGGCAGTGATGGTGGACAGGTAAGCTGCTTGGCAAGGGTCGGGTTTCCCTAGGGAGCCTGGCGCCTCCTCCGAGCCCCGCCACGCAGCTGCGCACACCCACCCCCTCTGCTGGCCAAGTGGGGCACTGCGCGAGCTTGCACAGAACACAGAACCTTACCTTGAGATGGTGGAACATTCGATGTGCCAGCCGGGTCTTCCCTTTCCCCAAGGAGAGGCCCAAAACACCTCCTGGGGTTTGGCTGCCTTCCACAGGGCAAAGTCGCTGGCGTGCCGCTTGTCGGAATCAACTGCCAACAGCAAATGATCGATCAGGGGCGAGAATCTAAAAGGCAGACCCACACAGCATGGCCATGACATCCCAAAGATGCTGCTCCTTCCAGCACGTGACCTCACGCTCCTCTTCTCCCCTCGTGACGGCCGGAAGGACCACCCAACACCTTTATCTAAAACACGGTGAGGCCAGTTTCAGCGAGCAGAAGAGCCGAGATTTCGCACGGTGAACGCTGATGCTTCTTCCTAGGGACGCATGAGCTGAGCTGCCTTCCTTCCTTATTCTCCTCCTGAGAAAGCTAGGTGTGCCAGCGGGTGAGTTTCAGAGCACCTTCTCCCCCAAAAAGACAACTACACAGAGCACCAATGACACTGGAGGAGCAAGAGAACCCAGAAGAGGGTTAGGGGACAGTCCACGGTCATACAAGCCGGTACTGGGCTCTCTCTGCTCCAAAACTTGGTGCGGCCACGATGTCCTGACATGAGTGGATACGCCAACCGTGCCGCATCGGACAAGGGAGTGTTACTCAGCACCGGAAGGAAATGGCTATCAAGCCATAGAGACACGGAGGGTGGCTGCGTCCCCGGTCCCCAAGGGGCTCTGCCCTTGCCTGGGTCCCCATGGGACCTGGTGGCTTAAATGCACACTTTCACCTAAATGTGTATTCAGTGAAAAAAGCCAGTCCGAAAAGGCCACCGAGTGTACGCTCTCACTTTATGGCATTCTAGAAAAGGCAAAACGATGCAGACAGTAAGAGATCATGGGCTGCCAGGGGTGAGGAGGGAGGAGTCTGAGCAGCTGGAGCTCAGGGAGGGCTGAGGGCCAGGAGGGGGTTCTGTGCCATGTGTCGTCACACATTTATCCAGCCCAAGAATACACAGCACCAAGCGCGAACCCTCCCAGACACTGCGGACTCGGGGTCACGTGTCCATACAGGTACATCCGCCGTGACAGACGTCCCATTCTGGTGACGTTCGTAACAGGAAGGCTGTGTGTGAGCAGGGTCGGGGGACGTGGGACACCCCCACTCCTAACCATCAACTTTGCTGTGAACCTAGAAGCGCCCTAAAATAAAGGCTATTGTCTTTTATAGATTTATTTATTTGGGGGGGGGAGTCAGGGGAAGGGGAGAGAGAGAGAAACTCAAGCAGCCTCCCTGCTGAGCATGGGGTCCAACGCGGGGCTTGATCCCATGACCCTGAGATCATGACTTGAGCCGAAACCAAGAGTCAGGCGCTTAACCGACTGCGCCCCCCAGGCGCCCCTAAAGTCTATTAAAACACAAAAGCACCGCTGATGCTAGGACGTGTGTCTCAGAAAATGTCCTCTGCTTCCCTAGGGCACAGCGGCAAACCCACACGTGCGTGCCGTCTAGCGGCGCTTGGTTCTGGTCCTTCAGGAGGGAGCGGATACTCATGAGTAAGAGTAACAAACACCATTTCTGAGGCGTCAAACAATACTGTTAGTAGGGGCGCCTGGGTGGCTCAGTCGTTAAGCGTCTGCCTTCGGCTCAGGTCCCAGGGTCCTGGGATCGAGCCCCACATCGGGCTCCCTGCTCCGCGGGAAGCCTGCTTCTCCCTCTCCCACTCCCCCTGCTTGTGTTCCCTCTCTCGCTGTGTCTCTCTCTGTCAAAATAAACAATACTGTTAGTAATTAAATGTAAATGGCATCGCTGGGGCACCTGGCGGCTCAGTCAGTTAAGCGTCTGCCTTCAGCTCAGCTCATGATCCCAGGGTCCTGGGATCGAGGCCCGCATCCAGCTCTCTGCTCAGTGGGGAGCCTGCTTCTCCCTCCACTCCTCCCCCCGCTCGAGCTCTCTCTTGCTCTCTGTCAAATAAATAAGTAAAATCTTGAAAAAATAAAAAATGAAAAAACAAATGGCATCATTTATAGAGCAGAGGATAATGGTTAAAGACAGAAATTACTTGGACAATTTGTCTCTGGGGTTTTTGCTTGTCTTTATTTGGTTCTCTTCAATAGTATTTTTTTAAATTTGAAATTATTTTTAATTTTAAATTTTTAAAAATTATTTTCCATTTACTTCTATGTACATACTTCTCCATAAAAATGACTTCAATCTAACAATCATTGGAACAGAACAGAGTGGAGGAATAAATTAAAATACACCAGGAATGTAATATATGGTAAAATACCTACGGGGACTTACTATACGGCAAACTATAGATGGAACTGAGTACAACAGCCAGATGGCGGAGAGCGTTAAAACGCAACAGCACGACTGTGTGCTCCCGTGGGAAGCCCGTGGCCAGGCGATGGTGCCCTCCCCCCGGAGGAGAGCCAAGGACCCGGCAGGCGGGAGGAGATTCACAACCTGCCGAGGGACTTCACATTCCAAAGTTCCCTCTCTTTGAACAATGAGTTACATTTAGAACACTGCTGGGATGGACGGTCGGGCGCCATCACTGGGTCTGAGAGGCCCAGCCTGCGCTTCAGCCCCCAGACCCCGAAGTGGGAGGCTGGGGTCCACCCACCTGGCTCTCTGACGGGACCGGGGACCACACTGACCAGCTTGCCGTACTTGTCTCCTCTCGACTGCAGGTCAAAGTAGACGTTGCCTGTTTTATAAAGGTAATGAAGAAGTCATCATTTCTCTGAATCACCGAATTCTACTCCAGAAACCAACACTGCACTGTATGTTAACAAGAAAAATTTAAATAAGAAAAAAAAAAAATCAGTTCAAAAAAGAATATGAACAATTACTGAAAATTAAAAAGAATTCATCATTTCTGAACCTTAAATATCAGCATCTATCTAAGCATAGTAGCTAACAAGTAATTAGCATTTAAACACAGAATATGGCATCTGGCCTTCACGTGGCCCCTTTGCTCCATCTCTAAATCAGAATGAACACCAGCACCGCTGTTTTATAAGAGCACGCATCTGGACACGTCACGAATATCCAGAGGTGGAAATGAAAACCCAAGTGTAAGATCTGCGTCAAATGTTGAGATGGTTCCTTTTAGCGGGAAGGAAAAGTGTCACCATGTGCCTGCATCTAGCTCTGCACTTTGCGCTATGTACCAGCTGACAGAGAAACCCGGTCTCACCCAGAAAATCTGCTCAGATCCCAGACACCTCCACACTCAAGCACCCTGACCGAGCAGGGAAGGAGGTGTTGGAGCAGGAGCCCCCCCCCAGGGCTGTGTCCCAGGACTGGGCCATCAGAGCCGGATCCTGACCCGGGTGGGGAGGACCCCAACTCAGGGCTCACACGCAAGCTCCAAGTTACGCTGGGGAAGAGCCAGGGGGCCACCGTGCGAGCAGCCGTCCAGGAAGTCAGGACATAAGCAGCAATCTGGAAATGCCTTGTCTTTCATGGAGGAGACATTTCTCCATACCTATGTTCATGTTATCAGTTCGCTGAACAAAAACAGTTTCTTCACAAAGAGTTGAAAATTCATTTTTTTTTAAAGATTTTTATTATTTATTTAGAGCGCGAGCAGAAGCAGGGGGAGTGACACAGGGAGAGGGAGAAGCAGGCTCCCCGCTGAGCAGGGAGCCGGATGCGGGACTCGATCCCAAGACCCTGGGATCATGACCTGAGCCGAGGGCGGACGCTTAACCAACTGAGCCACCCAGGCGCCCCAAGAGTTCAAAATTTAAATCACAGCCCAGCTTTTATGGAATTGTCACAAAGCCCAAATTAATGGAGTCTGCGTTAATGTCAACTTATTTTCACTGTATTTACATTATCACTATTAAAAGCTTACAATAAAGCACCGTCATAAAGCAACAGACCAGGGGCATCTATTGCTAAGGCGCGTTTGGCCCTCTGCCTCCCGTGAGTCTCACTCTGGGCTGCTTGTCTCATTTCATGTCTCACAGCAGCAGGACGACAATGCCTGTATTTTCCAGAAAAAACTCCAGTTCAGTCACCCAGGCCCCTTAAAAACAAGTTTCTCTTGGAGACAAAATCTAAATATAGCAAATACGGTAAAGTAAGAAAGCTGCAAATACGGTAAAGTAAGAAAGCTGCAAACTCTGGTGTATGCACAGGGGACTGAGAAAGGCAGCGCCCATTCCTGGGGACCCGGGGCCCCTCGCAGGGATCTAGGCGTGCAGGTGGGACCCCTGAAAGAAGGGGCTTACAGTCCATAACCCGCAGAAACAGTATCTGCTTGCACGCTTCATACTCTGCTGTTGACTTGAACAAGCATTACAAGACACACACATCCCAAGTCTGGGCTGGGCATGCTAGTGGGTCATTCACCAAAAACGAGCAGTTTTATGATCCCAGAAGGGACAGAATACGAGAGCAAGAACAGCAAGCGAGGGCGGTACATGCCCGGCGGCCAGTGGGCACAGCCCAGGCACCAGAGCTGGGCTGCAAGTCCGCTTTCAGCCCCGAGCGGAGAAGAAACGTCCCGGGAGGGAGAAAGCTCGGTCGGACTGTGAGGACGGGTGGGACTTGGGCGGAAAGGGCTGGAAAGGGGGAGGCGCGGCTGAGGACCACGGGGACCCCAGCGGCAGCCAACGCCAGGCAAAAAGCAGCGGCTCCCAGGCCGGCAGCAGTGAGGTGTGCCAGAAGGACGCGATCAGGCCCACCCCAGGCAGGGAGCGGCCAGCAGGAGACCCGGGGCGGGGGGACGCAGGAGGACCAGACGCGTTAGGGAACAGTCCGGCACCTCGGTCGGATAACACAGTGAACCAGAGAAGACAGTAAGCCACTCGGCAACTCCAACAACTCGCAAACACGCGTCCACTTTCTCAAGGTCCCACTGGTATTTACCCAACGATCAGTTAAGTAACACAACCCCTACCTTGTGCTGTCGGATAAGCGTGCCCGTTAGCTATGATTCCTTCGATGAAAGAGATGATCTGAGGAATATTTTCAGTTACCCTCAAGTACACAGTCGCGGGGAGAACCTGACAGAAAGCAGAGGAGAGATGACCTTCCACGGGTGAAAGGCGTCGGTCGGCCACACCGGCTTTCAGCGCTCACGCCCCCCTCGTGGCGAGGAAACTCAGCGACGCCCTTCACCTTCAAGGCTGCCATGTCTTGTTTAAAATCCTCTTCATACAGATTGGCGAGAGAGGCAGGTGACACGTTCATCTGCAGAAAGACGAGGTGAGCCGGTCAGCAGGTCGGGCCCCCGCGGCTGGCCTCGCAGAAGGGCCTTTCGTTTTAGCTCCCAAACTCATTCTAGTAACTTAGCTAGTCACAAAGGCTGACTGACCCCGTTTTCTGGTTAGAGGGGAAAAAAGGAATAAACAATGTCACGATTTCTGTTACATAATTCAAAACAAAACCCCCAAACACACGAAAAAGCCTCGCTTTTCTAGGGCAAGGGCAGGCTAGCTCAATCTAGTCTACATCATAACGAGAAACTTGGGTTTCTCTCTTATCCCTTCCCCTCGGGGGGGCGGGGGCAAGAAAACCCGTCAAAAACACATGAACGAGGAACTCTAAGAAGTGTTTGGAAAGCAGCAGAGCCGGTGCAAACGAAGAGTGGGCAGGTGGCAGGGCTGGGGGGACGCAGGGGCACAGCAGCCCCCGGAGACAGACGTCACATTCCGAGCGCGGGGCATCTGGGGGCACGCTCCTGCAGCCCCAGGGCCTGAGGGCACACTGGCACACAAAACCGGCTCCCCAAAGCATTTTTTACTTTTCAGCAGAAAAAAACGTTCCAAGAACAAAAGAAGGACAGGTCTGGGACCCCGTGGAGCTCGCGAAGGACCCGGGACTGCAGCCCCCGCCCCTGCAGCCCCGGAACCAGGGCCCCGCTCCGCGGCCGACACACGGCAGCTCCAGCGCGGCAAGCAAGACTCCCCCTTCTCAGCGAGAGGCCCCCGCCAGCCCGCCACTCCGCGGCCACGCTCTTCCCCGCCCGGGGCCCCAGAAAGGCAATCATCCCAGAAACCGCGACCACCGGGCATTTACTGAATAAATCAATCTGGTGAACAAAGCGACTCTTCAGCTGTGTGGCCGTGCGCAAGGCATGAGCCTCTGTGCCTGGGGCTTTCTTGCAACATGGAGAGGTCCCACCTATCGACCCCCAAGATTGCTACGAGGATCCGTGTGCATCTCAGAAAGACGACCGCATGAATGGACGACGCTGTGTTCACGCCTCTGTTAGACACAGGACACCCGGCTCCCAGACACACGGATCTGCATCCCTCTCCTGAAACGCAGAGCCCTGCACACACGGCCTGCAGCTGGCTCCCTCCACTACCACCACCGTCCTGCTGGCCGGCCCGGCCCGCGTACCAGGAGCCGCTCCCCGGGCCCCCTCCTCACGCCCTCTTCTTCTGCTGTGACAACGGGCCAGGCCATTCCTGAGTACGGATCCAGATGCCAGACCGCTGGTCGGAGGACAGGTGCACACGCCCTGGCTGGGTACCTGCCGCCCCCGCAGAGGGTGCGCTGGCCTGAACCTGACTGAGCCCCGACCGCACGGGGGTGGGGGGCACACTTGTGGACATCAGCAACATGACTGCTAACACACGCTTTCTCGCTGTAAGTTTAACATGTACTTCTCTCTTCTGAAGGAGCTGAACATCTCTCACAGGTTTAGAGCCATTTATATTAACAGTGTAATCACCACACCCATTTCTCCACTGACTTGTAGAGCTCTTCCTGTCCATTGGTAGGAAGTAGTTTTACATAAACGAAATTAGCCTTTTATCTCTGATGTGAATTTCAATTACTGTCACAGTCTTTCAACTTTATGGTTAGTTTTGGTCCTATAGAAAATGTCATTTCTATATTTAGCCATCTTTTGTATTTCTCAAATCTTTTTCCCCAAATGGCTCCTGGGTATGGAAACAAATTTAGGAGAGCCTTCCCAGTATGAGGCTATAAAAAGTGCCCCAAGGTTCTTTCAGTAATTCGTGGTTCCATTTCTTTTACATTAGGCTCCGATCTGCCCAGGATCTGGTTGTTAGATCCACCACCCCTCCTGGGTTTTTTTTCCCCCAGATGCTTACCTAACTGTCAACATCTTTTACCGGATAATTCCTCTCTTCCCCAATGATTTGAAATGCCATCTTTATCACAAATTTCCATTATTTACTGTGTCTATTTCTGCCTTTCTAGTGTGTCCCATTATCTGTCTGTTCATGCTGTCTGTACAACGTTTAATGTCTACAACCTTCACAGTGACAGAAGGTAGACTGGTGAAAGCTTGGGGGCAGGGCAGCAAAGAGGGAAGGATGACAAGGGGCAGAGGAAGCTTTCGGGGGCGATGGATGGAGATGCTCATCCTGACGATGGTGATGGGTTCACAGATTTTATCATGCTGTACACCTCGAAGTACTAGGTGCAATTTATTGTAGGTCTGGTCACTCAAAGCTGCGCCAAAAAAAAGAAAGAATATATGAAAACAAAAAATTTTCTATAGCTTTAAAAATGTTTTAATATTAGGTAGGACTATTCCCTCCTTAATACTCTTCTTTAAAAAAAATTTTTTTTACTTATTTTTATTTGTCAGAGAGAATGCAAGAAAGAGAGCACACGAGCGGGGGAGGGGAGGGGGGAGAGGGAGAGGGAGAAGCAGCTTCCCGGCTGAGCAGGGAGCCCAATGTGGGACTCGATCCCAGGACCCTGGGATCATGATCTGAGCCGAAGGCAGACGTTTAACCGACTGAGCCACCCAGGCGCCCCAATACTCTTTTACAGACTTTTCCTGGCCGCATATGAACTCTAGAATCCACGTCTCTGGTTCTGAAAGGGAGTATTAGGAACGCGCACACACACTCCTCTGAATGACCTAGCAAGTACCACGCTGCCCAAACATGCAAGCCCGGCTTCACAGGCGGCTTCTCCAGCTCACACGCGTAAGCCCAGCGGCCGTGGTTCGGAAACACTGAGGGGCAGTGAATTGTAAGTGGGACACCAATCTACTGCTGGCCTTGCACGGAGGAGTGGAATCATATTCTAAAACGAAACCTTTTAAACTTAACCTTTTGGCAGCGGGTCACACCATGCATCTGGACAGCGCGGCTCTCACTCTCCGAAAAACAAACCGCACGAGGCGGGAGCTGAAATGCGGTCTCAGTCTTCGATCTCAGTCACTGTCCATCCGCCCCGACCATCACAAACCATCTCAAGCTGCCTCGCCCGCAGCAAGGGCCCCCCGGCCGGGCCCTCAGCACTCAGCAGCAGTGTCCGGCCTCCCTCCCGCAAAGAAGGCAACAGGGGCCAGTGACCAGCAGCAGAGAAAGAATACCTTCGGCCTGGGTCACTCTGACACATTCATCCCAATTTTTCCTACAAAATGCGACGATGCCCATGTACCACGCCTCTCGTAGGGCTCGCCCCGGAAATCCCCCCACCGTTTTTATCCCTGACAAACTATAACACTGTGCCGAACATCAAAGTCAAGGGAGAGATCCAGAAAAGTGTAATATTATAATATAAAATACCGTACGTACAAGCAAGTGCTGAAGCAGACGGCATGAAGAGCATCGCCATCACTTTAATAGGTTGCATTAGATAAAAAATAGCCTTTTTGCCAGATACTAAGAAACAAACAGATGCTTTCATAACCATGTTTCAGATGCATGCTTCATCATCTTAAAGAGATATTGCGAGAACAACTATTCAGTGCCACGTCAGCATCCTGCCATGTGACAAGGAGGGAAATTTTCAGGTGTCAAAAATTAAATGCTCTCTACATACAGAATCTTTCAGCTAATTTACCAACCTGTTCGTAGACCAAGTATAATACAATTCTTAAAAGTAACAAGCTCTGCCTCCTCGCGGCATCTGTGAAATCCTCTCAGTAACTTCATTCTCGCTGCATTTACCCTGTGCCACCACCCCTCCCTCCTGAAGTCCGCCCCCCATCCTCACCTGCATCCGAGCCCCTCAGCCCCTCCCCTTCCTTTCCCACCAGCCGTGCCTCCAGCCTCCCAGCAGGCCTTGCAGCTCACAGGTCCACCTCCGAGTCTGAAGATTCACAGCAGAGCCCGATTCATCAAGTGCAGGGACCCAGGTGCGTGGTCTCGGATCCCCGCTGAAGGGGAGGACTGAGGACAGATGAAACACGCACCTGGGTCACCTTCCTCCATAACCAACGCCTCCCGCGGCAGTGTCCCTTCCAACCCCGCGCTCACCAGGCCAGAGACCACGGCTTGCTTGCTACCACCAGCTACACCCTGCCCGCAGCCAGTGAGGGCCCCGTCCAGCAGGCCTTCCTGCTCAGCACCCCTGGGGTCAGCCTTCCCTCCCAGCAATGGCTCCGGACCCCTCCTCAAGGCCCCCCGCAGGGACCATCCCAGCACCTCCCAGAAAACAGCACAGCCCCTGCCTCTGCCTCTCCCCCGTCCGTCCTACCCATGGATCAGAGGACGTTCCTTTCTTTCTCCCGTTTGCTCAGAAGCTTCACTCTAGAATCCAAAGGCTGCGCCGCTGGTGAGTGGCTGAGCTCACACTGAAGTCAGACAGCCCTGGACAAACGCTCCAAACTCGGGCCCCCTCCTCCCGTGCTCCACACGCAGGATCCTGTGGGTCTGCCATCTAACACGAGCACCACCTGCCTGGGGACCCCTTGCCCCCTGCTGTCCCCTCACTTGCAGCTCCCCACAAAGGGACGGCTCACCTTGCCCCCAGGGCCTTGGCTGGACCAGGGGACGCCTGACCCCAGGGGCAGACACAGAAAGCAGCAGGGACGGTGATGAACCCCAAGTGCTAGCCTGCCCACTCTCTGCTTCCAGCCAAACGCGTGGCGCCTTTTCCAACTCTAGCCACTTCTCCAGTTCTCCGGCTGCAGCTGGTTGTCCATGATTCAACCCTATTCCGACACGAACTCCCCGGCTCAGCGCAGACCCCGTGGGACTGCCGCCTTCAGACACCAGCCACCATGGGTCCCCTGGCCACTTGAACTCCTGCCAATGGAGTCTAAATTTGGGGGTTTGATCTGAGTCACAGAACCCAGGAAAGCAGTCCACTTACCAACCCTAGTTTATGATAAAGGACACAACTCAGGAGCAGCATAGGGCGAGGGGCAGGGCTCCCAGGCTCTCCGACGCCACCCTCCCAGCGCCCACCTGTGCTCACCAGCCCGAAGCGCTGAGCCCCCTCATTTTGGGGGTGTTTATGGAGGCTTCACGACTTGGGACAGGTGATTAAATCCCTGGCCACTGGCAATAAGCACCACGCCAGGGGTGGGGGGTGAAAGGTCCCAGCTCTCGCCATGGTTGGGTCTCTGGGACCCCAGCCCCCATCCTGAAGCCCTCCAGGGGCCCAGCCGTGATCTCATCAGCATACAGAAGATGCTCTCCCTCACTAGATTCCGTGGGCGCTCTGTGCCTGGAACTGGGGTAAAGTCCACACGTATCTCTATGATACCAAGGCCCTGAGCTGACCGAGCTCCATATTTCTGTATCCAGGTCTGCGTTTCTTTAGGTACGTCACACTCACTCTGCTCGCCGGGGCGAAGCTCCCATCAACCCTGTCTGTGGGCCCATCTCTGGCTGTGTCCTCCCCACCACCGAGTGGTCTCCACTGGATGGAGCTGAGCCTGGCTAGAGCACCCCAAGAGTCTACCGGACAAAGTGCAAGTCCCCAGTAGGTCCTCCAGGCCCGGCTGCCCCCACCTCTCCAGCCTCACCTGCCAGCCCGCCCACGGGCCACGGGAGCAGGACGGCGGGTTCCCTCGCAGGCCTCCACGCAGCCTTTCGGCCCCTCCTCGCTTGCCCTCTGCCCAGGTGTCCTTCCTGCCCTCACTCCTCACCACCCATCCTCTACTAATGCTAATTCGGGGCTAACCTCCTCCAGTGAATCACTTCTGCATTCCACAGAGGTGTGATGGTCTTCCTTGCACGTCCCTAGCTGGGCTTATAAAATGAACTATGTCGCACACAGAGCATCTCTCTGTGGGCTCTTCTGCCTCCCCAGATGCAAGCTCCATGAGGCCAGGACTGGTCTTCCTCACCTTTCTTGGCACAAAGCCAGGCACAGGCCTGACCCCGGACGGTTCGATGCGTGCTCAGGGACAGTTCTGGAAGTGGAAATCGAGTCTACTCTAAGGGAGCATGACGTACTGGCTCAGCTATTTGGACAAGACAGACCCGGGAAACCCCACTGGGTTTGGGCGCCACCAGTAAGCACTCTCTAAACCACCCAACTCTAAGAAGAAAAGCCTTATTAAAAAAACCATTCCTCTTTGAACCAGTGACTCCACTTTGGGAAAAGTATTTAGCGAAACAAGACAGGATAAAAAAAAAAGATATTCACAGTAGCCCTATTTTTAACAGCTATAAACAACACAGCCAATGATGGGAAACTGCTGAACGGCCCCCATGCCGAATGCTATCTAGTTGTTAAAAAGGTAAATTAGGGGATGCCTGGCTGGCTTGGTTGGGGGAGCGTGCGATGATGCTTGATCTCAGGGTCGTTGAGTTCTAGCCCCAGGTCAGGTGCAGAGATTACTTAAACAAGTAAAACTTTACAAAAAAAAAAAAAGGCAAATTGGTAGGAAACAGGGACACATGGCTTCTAGAAAATAAATCTGAGAGAAAGCAGAATATGGAAGTAATTCAAGAGTCCAAAAACAAGAATGGTAAATGAGGGTATCTCCATGCGATGAAATGCTATATGGCTATTTAAAAACGTTCAAGAATATTTAAGAACATGAAAAAAGTACTCAAAATATACTAAATGGAAAAAGCAGACTATAAAACATTATAAAGTGTAGACTGGTTCCTAAAAAAAAATAGTATAGACAGTTTTTAGTACATACATCTTCTAAAATAACGGGAATATAAAGCACTCAATGTAGGTTTTTGCATAGATTGGATCATTTAACAATTATCTGCAGATCCTTAGAGATAATTGTTAAAGTTGCTAATTATAAAAACGAGAAAATAGACTTAAAAATTTATCTATATTTAACTTAACCCCTCAGTTAAAACTTTCCCCCAAAAGCTTCCCCTAAACCCTCCTACACTGTTGGTGGGAATGCAAGCTGGTGCAGCCACTCTGGAAAACAGTATGGAGGTTCCTCAGAAAGTTGAAAATAGAGCTACCATACAACCTAGCAATACCACTACTGGGTATTTACCCCAAAGATACAAATGTAGGAATCCGAAGGGGTATGGACACCCCGATGTTTATAGCAGCAATGTCCACAATAGCCAAACTGTGGAAAGAGCCAAGATGTCCATCGACAGATGAATGGATAAAGAAGATGTGGTGTATATATACAATGGAATATTATAGCCATCAAAAGGAATGAGATCTTGCCATTTGCAATGACGTGGATGGAACTGGAGGGTACTATGCTGAGCCAAATAAGTCAAACTGAGAAAGACATGTATCATATGACCTCACTGATATGAGGAATTCTTATCTCAGGAAACAAACTGAGGGTTGCTGGAGTGGTGGGGGGTGAGAGGGATGTGGTGGCTGGGTGATAGACATTGGGGAGGGTATGTGCTATGGTGAGCGCTGTGAATTGTGTAAGAATGTTGAATCACAGACCTGTACCTCTGAAACAAATAACACATTATATGTTAAAAAAAGAAAAAAAGAAGAAGAAGACAGCAGGAAGGGAAGAATGAAGGGGGAATCGGAGGGGGAGACGAACCTGAGAAACAAACTGAGGGCTCTAGAGGGAAGAGGGTTGGGGGGAAGGGTTAGCTTGGTGATGGGTATTAAAGAGGGCACGTTCTGCATGGAGCACTGGGTGTTATGCACAAACAATGAATCATGGAACACTTCATCTAAAACTAATGATGTAATGTATGGGGATTAACATAACAAAAATTTTAAAAATAAAGCTTCCTCTAAATGATGCATGAGTTATAAGAGAAGTGCCCTGTGTACTAAACAAATGAGAAAACTGAACTTCCCGTGAGCTAAGCTTCCCTAGCCCGGAAGCGGCCCTTTGCCTTCCCTGTGAGTGGGAGGCCTGGAGGCCACGAGGCCGCGGGGCCGAGGAAGGGACAAACTTCAAGCAGGGGACAAGGACATCAAAGGCTTCGGTGCCCAGAATCAAACAGGCCTCCTTTACCAGCGCAGAGACTCCCCTGATGACCTGTCAGAGTGCTCTTGCCAAGCGGCACGTGGACGGAGAGATGCAGAACACACCTGCGGAGCAGCTAGGGGCTCAGCAGAGCATAGCATCGATCCAGTTACGGACAACATCACCCTCTGCACTTACCTCGGCGGCTCTGTGGATTATTTTATCGTCCACATCTGTGATTCCCATCACCATGATGATGTTGCATCCAAAAACCCTGGTAAGGATCCTTCGGATGATATCAAATCTAACGTACGAGCTGCAAGAAAAGAAATGTCAGAGCATCTTTAATGCACAAAGTCCCCAGTGGGATCTTTAAAAAGGAATGCCTTGCATCTTAACAGGCTGCCCCAAACTTTAGGTGTGTGATGGAGCTGATGGGTCCCGCACAGCTAGGAAGAGGGAAAGCCTTCCACTGACTGGCCCACGTGGGGCCCCACAAGAAATCAGCAAAGGCAACACCTCAATGTCAGGCACATGGTGAGCATGTTTAATGCTGGGGCTGTTACATGAGTTTACACCATTTAATTGGAGAACAATTCACTGGTAATACAATCTCACCAGGTAGTTAAAATACTGAGAGCTTTTACCGTCCTTGTTTATGTTCTAGAATAACTGGATGGTTTCACTATGGCAAAACAGAAGGAACAGCAGACCAAGGACGAGGCTGTTAAAGCTGTATGGTGTTACTCCCGAGAAATGTGTGCACTGTTGTGGGATATTAACACACCAGCTTGGGGCGCCTGGGTGGCTCAGTCAGTTAAGTGTTTGCCTTTGGCTCAGGTCATGATCTCAGGGTCCTGGGATCAAGTCCCACATCGGGCTCTCTGCTCAGTGGGGAGTCTGATTCTCCCTCTCTCTCTGCCCCTACCCCCTATTTGTGCATGCGCGCGCTCTCTCTCTCAAATAAATAAAATCTTAACAAAACAAAACAAAACAAAAAACCACCAGCTTATCAGCATGCCACACTGGGGCAGCTCAGATGTGTAAAACCAAAAGGGCTCAAGAGCCATTTAAAATGTCCAGAATCTGGTTTCCCATAAAAGCAACCTTAAAACTCAGGGTTGGCAAATCTCATGTTCATCTGTCACCCACACGGCCTCTGTAACTCAAACACGAGCCCTGTCATTGTACCCCGTCTGCGTCCCACACTACCCTCGCCAAACTCAGCTCCGGTGACCAAGCCAGGTCGGAAACTCCTCACTGAGATATTTAATCATCTGAAGCCTTAGGCTGCTTATTTATAAAATGGGCAGAATCCTGCTATGCCACGGGGTTGCTGAACACGATCCTGATGCCCCGCAGCACCAACTCCTACAGGCATGAGCCTCTGTCACCGCAGTCATGGGTCATCACCATGCCCTTCATTCGGCTCCCCCAAGAGTGGTTCCCTGTGCACTGTATCTGCCCCTGGGGGGAGAACAGCACCATCACCCGGTGTCCTTAGGAGAATCACACTGGCTGGTGTTTGTAAAGCATTTAGAACAGAAAAAGTGTTGTGTCTGTTAAGTGTCTTTTTTTTTAGTAAGCTCTATGCCCAGGGTGGGGCTTGAACTCATGACCCTGAGGTTGAGTCCCGTGCTCTACTGACTGAACCAGCCAGGCACCCCAAGTACCTGCCTTTTTAAAATAGAGGTGTGGCTACCTGGGGAGGCGAGTGGGGAGACATGAACCTGGACAGTACGTCGGGACAGACTTCCAGAACTGCAGAGACGTCCTTAGGATTTGGACCTTTACTTTAGGAGCTATGGGAGCCATGCTTGACCATCTCTGCCCCTAAGACCTCTCAGCTTCTTCAGAATCTTGAAGTTCTCGGGTTTCCCACCACTCAGGAGCATCCTGAATGACTCTTGAGGAATGGGTTCTATCTCACAGTCCATCTTCCATAGAGGATAACCAGTTATCCTCGAGAGGGTGGGGGACCACAGTGATGAAGGGGATGCTCAGGCTTCTGGGGTGATGGTAAGGTGTCTCTGCCTAAGACCCGTGAACATTCATTCAGCTGTACCCTTAACATTTGTACTCTTTTCTGTTTTTGGGGGTTTTTTTTAGATTTTATTTATTTGACAGAGAGAGACACAGCGAAAGAGGGAACACAAGCAGGGGGAATGGGAGAGGGAGAAGCAGGCTTCCTGCGGAGCAGGGAGCCCGATGCAGGGCTCGATCCCAGGACGCTGGGATCATGACCTGAGCTGAAGGCAGACGCCCAACGACTGAGCCACCCAGGCGCCCCTCTCTTCTGTATTTGTAATGGCAAATACAAATTATAACCAGAGGCTTGATTCTCCTAGCTTAAAATAAGGAAACATCCTCCCCGCCCCCGGCCCCCTTCTTTCAGAAATTCCTGTCCTTCTAAAATGTACGTTAATGGTTTTAATGGCTAAGGAAGCCTCTCCTGAGTCCCACAACTCTGGAAAGTTCCAAGGACCTGGGAGCCATCTCTTTGGAATGAAGCCATCAAGGAAGTTAACGCTCCATCTCAGGAGGGGGATGGGCCTGACGTGTCACTTGACTGCTCAGCGCAAACCAACCCCACCTGCCCTCACAGATTGTATCCACTTGGCTCTATAAAAGACTGCGATTTCTGTCTTTGCAATCCTTCCCCAACATATTTTATACTTCAATAAAGAGGTCAAAAGATCCTTTTTAAAATTAATAGTAAGTTAGCCACTGATTCTGTTTTAACAAAACACAAAAAACACTCCAGCCTGCCTGGGTGATGCAGGATTTTGTAAAAAGTGTAATGAGTTAAGGTAGCTTTTCCCTTTTAGTCTAAGTCTGAAACATAACAAGCTTAAAAAAGGAACAAGAGAACATAGAAAGCGCTAGGAAAAGTGTAATTTTGACAAAGATGGGATGCAGTGCAGCGGAGGGTTAAGAGGTTGAGAAAGCAAGCTCCGGGGAGATCAGACACACCAGGCTCCGCTGCTTCCAAAATGTGTGGCCTCAGGCAAGTTACTTATCCCCAAAAACTGCTCAGCCCCCACCACAGCGCACCTCGGGTACTATGTACGCTGCACTTTATGCGCGGTGCTTCATAAAGTTGTGAAGATTCAGACAGATGAATACTATTATCATCCCCATCTCAACGATGAAGAAACCAGGACTCAAAGTAATAAAAGGGCTTGTCCAAAATTGGAAAGAAAATAAGCAGTAGGGGCCAGAAATAACTTCTCACTGCTGACTCCTGACCTGATCTCACTAAAACCCACCAAGAAGCATCCAATTCCAAAACAGGTCATTTATCACTGCTCCTCACTGCCTCCCTGTGAAATGGGTAGAAGTGCTTAGAATTTACTATGAGAACCAAATGAGACAACAGGTGTGCCTCCCACAATACCTGGAATATAGTTAGCTATTCAGTATTCTCTTTTTTTTTGCTATTCAGTATTCTTAAGCTGCCCTTGAGAGATGGGAAAAACCTGCAAAAGGCTCTTTCTTTCCAAAATAAACGGTCCCTAGAAGTGTGAAAAATCAAATTCAGAACACTCACCAAGCATGGCCAAGGTGTGCATGATCATAGACAGTTGGTCCACAGCTATACCTAGGAACAAAGTTAAAATCCACCATGTGAAACATGTTTGCCAGAAAGGACACCACATTCTCTGTTACGGTTATCATACAAGCATGCTCTTTCAAAAACTGTTAAATAACCACTTTTGGGGAATTCGTAGCCAAAGCCAGCCAAGTGCCCGGGACCACACCAGTATCTCCAACTGTGCTTCCATGGATTTTGTACTTATTAAATGCTCCCCACCTGAGAACCTTTCAGCGCAGCGCTGGGTGTACCGTCCTTCCCGCCCCACGTCCCCAGCACCCCGCTCCCCAATCCTGGGCGGCTACCAGGAGGCGGCGTCCACGCTGCCCACGATCAAGGGGTCTTTCCTCCGGGTGAGGCTGTTGTACACCTTGACGCCCGTGTCGTGGCCCGCCGGCTGCAACCAGCCCTGCCCGCGCACGCCCGACGCCGCCCGCGCCGGCCCGAGCCGGGCGCCCAGGCCCAGGGCGGCCCGCAGGAGCCGGGGGCCCACAGCCGCCCCGCGCTTCCGCAGCATGGCCGGCCCGCGATCGGCACCGAGCAGGGGTGCGCGCGGCCGCCGCGGAGGCTCGCCACGCCCACTCCGGGCGGGGCTCGCAGCGGACCCGCCCACCCGGAAGAGGGCGTCCAGGCCCCGCCCACTCCTGATAAATGCCAGACAAGGCCCCGCCCAAACCGGAAAGGGCTTCCTATGCTCTGTCCAACCGAGAACGGCGGACGCCCAGGCCCCGCCCAACCCGGAAGGGGATCCGGCCGTGCCCGCCTATTCCGGAAGATGGTCGGCCTCGGTCCCTCCAACCCCCAAAGAGGCGGTCGGGTAGCCGGGCCTGCGCCTCCCTCTGGCCTGCAGGGCACCCGTTGCGGCTCTGGGGGCGAGGAAGAGGTCGGCGCGGGCGCCCTAGGCGGTAGAGGGAGGCGCTCCTTCGCGCCGGGAGGAGGGGGCCCTTCTGCTCTTGGGATCCCGTCGTGCAGGTGTTTGTGCTGACGCTGACGAATCGGGGCCGGTCCCACCTCCCGCTGGGGAGCGGGAGGCCGCTGACTGCCCGAGTTCACGGTGCGGGCACCCGCCTCCGGTACCTTGCCTGCTCGGGAAGCACGTCCGCACCCCAACACAGCGCGTTTGCGCCCCTACGCGCACGCTGCATAGCCGCAACCCAACAGCACATCTGCACCCCACTACAGCACGTCTGCACACCAACACAGCACGCTTGCACCCTAACAGCA
>NW_023270316.1:2461214-2466014 GCF_011800145.1 Mirounga leonina | reverse complement strand
ACAGCATGTCTGCACCCTAACAGCACGTCTGCACCCCAACACAGCACACTTGCACCCCAACACAGCATGTCTGCACCCCAGCACAGCACGCTTGCACCCTAACACGTTTGCACCCCAACACAGCACACTTGCCTCCTAATGTGCACAAGGCACATCTGCACCCCAACACAGCACGTTTGCACCCAACACACAGCGCATGCGCACCCTGACACAGCATGCTTGCACCCCAACACAAACAAGGCACGTCTGCACTCCTACATGTGCACACAGCACGTCTCCATTTAAAAGCACAAGGGTCATTTGCACCCCAAGACAGCACTGTCTCCGGATGGAAGACCAAAGCTAGGAAACCACCCATCATTCATCAAGTATGTGTAGTAGGAAGTGTCTACTTGGGATTCATTAAACATTCTATATCATCTCCTCTCTTGAGAACAAAAACAATCTGAATTGCGGTTTCAGTGGGCCTTTTTAAAAGCGGATTCACTTGAAGTTACTTTCAAATTATCTTGACAAAAGGGCCCCTACTGATACCTTGCAAAACAGTGTCAAAAGAAAGAAAGAAATCCCCTTTATTTTTGCATTCCTCAAAACCACACAGAGGTTCCTCAGTTCTTTTTTTTTGGTTTGTTTGGTTGTTCTATTGAAAGGCAAATGCTTAAGCAGAGACAAACCAATATGTTCCTAGAACAGTTCATTTTTTTTTTCCTTTCAAGATTCCTGGAGTCCAATACTGCAATTCTATTTCAAGCTAAATTGTAGTCTAATGTAAACTATGTTCTAATGCATAAAGCTAAAATATTAGAACCTATTGTTCAGAATTAGGAGAACTCTCCATCAGTGCTAAGCACAGGCTCCCTGACTACTCAAAGTTCTACTGGAGTATTATCCCTCCTTCACTGCCTCTCTCCATCCCTATCTTGGTAAGTTTTTGTAAGAGTCTCTTATGTCTAGTACAATGTATATATTTCTCTCCCCAGTACTTTAGACTGTAAATTCTTTTGAACTCCCTCCCTCACTGTTCCAGCACTGCATTCAGAAAAGAGCTGCTGAATGAATCTGTGATGAAATCCACCTGTTGTGCATGTGGGAGGAAATTTCCGCAGTGAAATATCTGATGGAGAAAGCTCTGGTCCAGATACTAGACGTGCTAGTAAAATAAGAAAATGAACAAAAGGCGATCTGTGTCAACACACAGAATTCAAGGGAAAAGCTAGAAGGTTTTTTTTTTTTTTTTAAGATTTTATTTATTTGAGAGAAAGTGTGAGCAAGTGAGAGCACGAGCAGAGGGAGAGGGAGAAGCAGACTGCCTGCTGAGTAGAGAGCCCGATGTGGGGCTGGATTCCAGGACCCTGGGATCATGACCTGAGCCAAAGGCAGTCGCTTAACCAACTGAGCCTCCCAGGAGCCCCCCAAAAGCTAGAAGTCTTGAAAACAGATTTAGTAACACTGAAGACCAAATCCTGCACATGAATCTGGACAGCTGGTATGTTGGAATTGGCCATAGAAAATTCATGACTTTTAAATTAACAATGGTATCTTCTGTCTTCAGAAAACCAGTTGTGTAAGGTGTTCAGCCCTCATTGGCAGCAATTCTACCTTTACTTAATTAAGTCTTTCTGAAATCATCAAACCAATGATAAACATAACCCTCTACTTAATGGTGATTAAAAATATGAGTCCTTTTTGCAGGTTGAATATTAAGGTAAAGTAAAAATGACTGGGAACATTTATTAACAAATATACTCCCCAAAAGAGAATCCTGTGACTTTGAAGTGACTCCTCTCCAATCTAGGCCAGAACAAAGAAGTGTATTAAAATTAATGATTCCAAAGTATCTTGAATGCCATTTCCTAGTCCTTAATGACAACAACCAAAAAGGTAGTTCTCAGTAATACATTTTCTTTCAAGGCCAAATCTTGCAAATTCAAAGTGGAGTAGATAAGGTAGCATACTGCTTAAGGTATTTCAAGTTTGAGAGAAACATGTTAGCATTTATTTTTTAAGCACCTCAAAACATAAAAAATTTTATGTTCAACTCTTACTTTTTACTCCCACGGGTTGGAGCATCACCAGTTAAACTAGAAATATAATTCAGAAAAAAATTTAGTATCCATTTTTCCAACACACTCCAAAGAGCAGAACGGAACCAACCAAGGTAATTCAATGTATCTTCAAAATTAAACATGTTTCCTTAGTAGTATATTTAAAATCCATGGTCATAGTTAGGTTTTAGCTCTTAGTCTCTTATCTTGTTCAGAAAACTGTGAAGTCATCGATATGTATTTTAATACCTTTGTAAAGCTAGTAAATAAAGTATCTTCTGACCTTTTAGCCCACAAGGTAAACTGTCTTACAGAATGCAAGCTCCTCATCCCCAGTGCATACACAGTAGCTAGCACCTGGTAGGCCTCATGAAATATTTCTTGTTCAATGATTAAGATAACCTTTTGTTTCTGTGTCTGTGGAGTCCATGAAAACATGAAAGGAATCATTATTCAGATAGCATCGTGATTTTTAAAAAAGATAACCTAGTTCAAGCTGGCTTGATTATTGTTGGAAGGGGTAAGTTATTTCTAACCTTTATTCTTAAATTCAGACAAACACTACTCATTCCAGGGCCAATAAATGCAAGGATTCAAAGAACTTATCTCTTTCTTGCTACGGTACTTTAAAATTATTTATATGGTCTCAAAGAAAGGGAATTATTTTTCTTATTCAACTTCGTTATTGTCTCTCTATTCCATATAACGTCTCCGTTGCCACATGTCATAGTATTCAAGTCTCTCATGCAGACTAGTGGCCAACGAATTTTGTTGTATAAAATGAAATGAAATTTCATTCATCATTTGCTTTAAACCAGGCCAAGACTGGGGGAAGTGCGAATCCGTAAGTAAAATAACCATTCTCCCAGTATCAAAGTGAAAGTTCTTTTGCTGTGGGGAAGGGATGAAGGGGTTTAATAGTGAAGATCAATCTATTTACTTCGAAGTGTTAATATCAGAGGTCGTTTATCTCCGCAGACGAGAACCATCCATTTCAAAGACAAAACAGCTCAAGTCAGGGTCCTGGGCTCTACCCGCATCCCTATCAGAAAATGCGCCACCGCGGATAACAATCTATTTCATCTACACTGGGTTGACCGGAAATACTACTGGCTTACATACAGTACTTTTATTTCTATTTAAAGATTTTAAGTCATCTCTACACTCAAGGTGGGGCAGGCCCTCACACCCCGATTTCAACAGCGGCAGGCACCACCGAGTGAGCCAGCCAGGCGCCCCTGACATACAGCAACTTTAAAAACCTGCCAACGGCCTGGGTCCTGACAGCACGCCTCCTGGAGCAGGCGAGCACCGGGCTCGCAGTCTGCGGAGGAGCACCCCGCCGGCCCCAGGGCACCCGCGGCGCCGGGGCGAACCGGGCAGGCCGAGCGGAGCCAGCTCCGCCCGCAGAGACCGCGACAGGACACCCGCCCACCCGGGGGAAGGAAGACCGCGAGCGGCACGGCACGGCGGCGCGCCGAGGCCAGCCCGGGAGGACGCCCCGCCGAGCAGGGCCGTGCCCGCCGGACAAAGGCGGAGCGCGACCACGCCCACGGGGCGGGGCCTCAGCCGGAAGCCGCGGCTGGCGCGCCGGCCCGTCGCCTAGGCAACGGGGTCCTCTGCGCAGAGCTTTTCAGAAAGCCCGAATTCGGGAGCTTAGGGTGGGGAGAGAGGCCGGGGGGGAGGGGAGGGGAGGGGCGCCCCCGAGACGGAACGGGGAGAGGGCCCCGGACCCCCGGGACCGGGCGTCTGCCCCGCCCCGCTTTGGGTGGTCTTTCTAATGAGAGCGGATCCTAGGGCACAGTCGGGAGGGGGTCGGGATCCTCCGCCCTCTGCGGGAGCTCAGTCCGAAAAGCAGCTCCCCTCTTGGGCCCCTTTGTCTCCAATCCGCTCCGCTCCGGGCTCCGGCCGTCGACACAAAGGGAAGGCGGTGAAGACCGCGCAGGCGCGCGAGCCGCTGAGGTTGCTGGGAGCGGTGGTCCGGCCGCCTAATGGTAGGTCTCCTCCCTCCCGGCAATTGCGCATGCGCCATCACTTCCGCCCTGCACGGCCCGCCCTCTCTCTCCGCCCATCGTGGGACGCGGGTTTCTCGTAGTCGGAGCCTGGGAGGAGTTATCCTTACTCGCCCCGCCTCTCCTTCGTCTTGATTGGCCCACTGAGGTGAAGGCGGCAAGTGGATTGGGTTTCGGTGTTGCCAGTCTGCTTCGGGCCTTATTTATACCCCGCTCCGCGGCGGGTCGCTGGAATGAGGGGCTGGGTGTGGGTAGGGAGGTGACGCCCTGGGCGAGCGATGGCCTCGGCGGCAGCCGTCCCACAACTCAGTCGGTTCCGACCGGCTCTTCGGCGGGGCTGGCTGCTCCCCACATTCCCCGGAGGTTCTGCATTGCCGCCCGACAGGCTCTGCTTCCAGTGCAAAACTCTTAGTAAAGTTTGCGCTTCGCCCGCCGACCCTGTCCACGCGACCCCCTCCCCAGCCAAAGTGACAGACAAAGCCACACCCCCGCACTGCCGGGCCGGTGAGGGGCGTGATGCGGTGGGGGCGGGCCCCGCGGGGAGGGGGGCGGTGGAGGGGCGGGGCGCATGCGCGGTGCGGGGGGCCGAATGTTTCCCAAGTGTTTGAAACTGGTATTTGGGTTCTCCACGTTGGACAAGTGCGGCGCGGCGGGCGGCGCGCGCCCCTTCCCGCGCTCGCTCGGCCCCGGGCCTGGCCCTTGCGCCGGGGTGCGCGCCCGCACGCGCCGCCCGCGCCCGCCCC